>NW_028258320.1:40213257-40516287 GCF_053883595.1 Heterocephalus glaber | reverse complement strand
ATCCAGATGTCTGTGATGAGGTAAGACTCATACAAAATCCAGCTCATTATTTCCATGTTTCCTATGCTGTACTGCCGCCTTGTGATTAAGGTAGCAAAGTCTTAATACGTAAAACAGCTTCCCCAGACGTTGCTACACATACCAGAAGCATAACAAGACGGTGCAGTGGTGCTCGAATGACCCCAAAATTGTCAATTAGTGTGATGGATCACACTGTTTTTTGTACACATATAATTCTGTGTTTTTTCCTTTGTCTTAATCTTATTCTTTCCCTTGTCTTAGATTCTTGGGATAGAATTTTAATAAGTCAAAGCTAAAAATCTACTTTTGGAAAAATATAATATTAGCATCATCTTTGGATCCAAACACATCAGCAGTAGACAGGGAATCTAAAGACCAGAGTTCAAATTCTAGCTTTATTTCTACCTGACTATTTGATTTTCAACACCTCTTTTGCACTCTATCAGCCTCAGTTTCCTTTTCTGCAAACATAGTTCTTGGAGTGAAATAATGTTCCAAGTTATTTCTGTTCTAATAGTCTATTAATTCATTGATATGAAGCCAATTTGATTAAAGTTACTAATCTTTTTGTATGCGTGCCCCCATTAACTGGGGCATCATGCCAAAAATGAGCCTCCCATTCTCTTAAAAATGAATTAGGTTTTTTGTTTGTTTGTTTGTTTGATTTTTTGTTTTTATAGCAACCAAACAAGCTTCTAGATGGAAGCACACTGGATGGGTAAGGCAAATATTTCATGAACAAGGATGGTGCAAAATACAAGAGAAATGTCAGTATTTATGTAGTTTTTAACCTTTAAATCTACATTCCTCTCTGTAGACATTTAGGCACTTACAAATCTTTGGGGCAGGAAGCTCAAAGCACAGTTGCAAGATAATTGTTCTAATTCTGCAATCCCAGTTGACTTTGACATTGCTAGTTCATAAAGAAGTGCTTGAGTTTCTATTAATTAGGTCATATGACTACTCAGTTTCATACCCTTTAAAGGATTATGCACATTTATATATGCATTGCTATCTTTTTTGAAAATCTCTGACAGTATAAACGGACAGCCCTTCATAGAGCATGTTTGGAAGGACATTTGGCAATCGTGGAGAAGTTAATAGAAGCTGGAGCCCAGATCGAATTCCGTGATATGGTAAATATATTCCTTTACTTAGAGATGAGCCAAAATAAATAGACTATATGAAGCTCTAGAAATCCTACAATGAAAAACCAGGCTGACTGGATTGAAATTGGTTTTCGAGAACTAGGCAAAAGCTCATTTCTCCATACAAAGGTAAGTGGGAGATGGGATCAGATCATGTGGAAAGTATTTCCCATGCATACTGAAAAGGAAAGAGTTCCAGAGAAGAGAAGGAAGTGAAAGCTACGGAACAGAATTCAATAATCTCATCAAAGAGTTAGGTCATTATGAAGCCAGTAGCATTATTCAGAAGTAATACAGTAAACACTTGCCTTTCAGCACCCCTGCCTTCCATTATATGCAGCAGCCTGCTCTTGGCCGCTTGGCTGCCAACAATGGATACAAATTTTTTAGCAGCATAATTTATATGTTAGATGCCAATTGCTATCAATGAGATTTGGAGCTAGACTGCATACTAAATGAATTGCATCTGAGGAAAACAGCTGCTATTCAGACCTTAATAATTCAACCATTATTGATTTCTACAAAAACCAGTATACAGTTCAGTTTATGAACTGAAGATTGAGCTGAGAAATGCTTCCTTTATTTAAATAGAGCTCAATCTGGCTTTATAGCAAAGAGGAAAAGAAATAGCAAAAAAAAAAAAAAAAAAATTCCAAAGGATTTGGCCAAAACTGAACTCCAAACACATTGAAAAAAAACAAAGGAACAAATAATAATAAAGATTGCATGGGGAGGCACCAAATACCATGAGTGTGGGACTTGGAAGGCCAGAGTGAGATATACTAAATAGAAGAGTGAATCCTGTATGAGTCAGTGCAATCCAGAGACTGCAGTGAAGACAACTGAAGTTCCAAGGCCACTCTAGTGTAACTGACACTGGAGAAGCAGCAAGAAGAAATGGGCAGAGAGCAACAAAGATGCCAGATGAGGTATTAGATCCAGATTAAGAGTATTTTGAAAGGAACTGGTTTTATTTTACCAGAGTATTTAAATGCATGTGTTTAGAACTTTTGAATATATTTGGAAAAAGTGTTAAAAGTGGGTTTGCTTATCTATTTTGCCACTTACTATGTGTCCTTGGGCAAAGTGTCCACAACAACACCACTTCATAGTTTGGTGGAAGGATCAAGATATTTAGAAGTTATAGCACTATGTTGATATGAGGAAATTCTCAACAAATAGTATTTTTATCCTTTTAAATTTTTTATTATGTTTATTTAGAGCTTCCTAATGATATACACATATGCACACAAATACATACACGAGTGTGTACACATATTTTCATGGTTTACTAAGACATGTGGCAAGAACCTTCAACTACAATAGTTAGAATTGGCCATCTGATGAGGATTGCCCAGTGCTACCACAAATGCCCTACCAACTTGCATTCTGCTGGGCCTTAGAAACCGTATATGAATCTCTTGACTACATTCTCCTTTACATTTTTGTGTCCTTTTACCTTTCCGTATAGCTTGAATCCACAGCCATCCACTGGGCATGCCGTGGAGGAAGCCTGGATGTCTTAAAACTGTTGCTGAACAAAGGTGCAAAAATCAGCGCCCGAGATAAGGTATTTCCCTACCTGGCACCTTCCTTCCCTCTGGCTCCTTCCTCTCTACTTCCTAACCCCATTTCACTGAGCTCTCTCTGGAAGGCCATTTCATGTAGGCACCTTAGTAATGTCCCCCCAAGAACCTTCCTTGGGGTATGGGACAACTTTTGTGCTCACACTCAGCCAAACAGCAGTGTTTTCCAATTTTCCAGCTGCTCAGCACAGCGCTTCATGTGGCTGTGAGGACCGGCCACTATGAGTGTGCAGAGCACCTTATCGCCTGCGAGGCAGATCTCAACTCCAAAGACAGAGTAAGTAGCCCACAGTATTTGTAATCACTCAAGCAAGCCTGGGTGCCCTTGCAGACCCCCTTCCTGGTCGCAGAACCCCACTAGCCTGTTTACTTTGCCTCTCTAGGAAGGAGATACCCCTCTGCATGACGCTGTGAGACTGAATCGTTACAAGATGGTCAGACTCCTGATTATGTATGGTGCCGACCTCAACATCAAGAACTGTGTAAGTGCTTGAAACAAGGGGTATCACTTGTGGGTTTTCTAATTTTCAGAGTTTCTTAAATACTTAAAAATATTCCCACAACGGTAATATTTTGAGGGATCTTCTGATGGTTTAAATGCCTCTGTTTATAACATGGCAGTCTTGGCAAGGTTACAGATTCAGAGATACAGGACGCTATGACTTGCGTACTAATACAGCACCTAACAATTCTTTTAAAAATTGGTCTTGAAAATAAAAGATTGTGGGCTGCGGATTTAGCTCAGTGGTTCCACCGCCTGCCTCATAAGCGGAAGGACCTGAGTGCGATCCCCGGTACCAAAAAAAAAAAAAAGAAAGAAAAGATTGTTAAAGTTGTTCACCTTCACCGGCATCTATGTTGCAGAAGTCTAATCTGCCTTGGTCATTTCTGGCTGCACTGAGCGTGGGGTAGTTAGGAATTTTACTACACCCACCATTCCTTGAATGGCCTAAAATTCCACAGTGGCTTATGACCAAATGAATGAAAATTAGTTGATATTCAAGCTGAGTCATTCAGAATAGTCCATATCTCTTGATATGTTACCACTTTCTTCCAGAGGTACCCATGCTTTTGCCTGTATTTTTCAGATAACTTTTTTCCATCCTCCACTTTGGTTTATCTGCAAATGTCTCAGAATAATTTCCTGTATTAAGGTACTGAAAATTTATGTATAAGTACATAATAATTTAATTTCATCTGTAAACAGGAAATGTGAGGAACTTTTCCCCAGAGTCCCAGTTCCCAGAAAAATATTATCTAATATAATCTTTAAAAATATCATCAGGGGGAATGGGTATAATATACAGAAGAAATAATTTTAAAGATTTTGGGGAATCTCTTTATAACAAAGAAAAATATCATCTCATGAATGCAAATAATTTCCTTTCCTTATTTGTGTCACTGTGAGACTGAGAAAAATGTATTTCATCATAAAAGAGAAAAAAAACAAGAAATCTGGTTTGGTGACAAAAAAGGAATGTGTGATAAATGGACTTGTTTATGATGGTAAAGTGTTAACAGTAGGGTTCCCTTATGCTAAATACTATGAATAGATCTTGCTTAATCATTTAGGCTATCAGAAAAAGAGTAGATTCAGGGAAATCACTAAAGGTTAAGAAAATATGAAGATACTTTTTTTCATGCAGGTAGACCTTACCAGCAGGGATAAATAGCATACAGATAAGGGGAGACTGTGTAAGTAGCCAGAAAACCAGGAGATAAATTTCAGTAGAGAAGAATTCAAAGATTTTGTAGAAGACTAGCCTAAAATATGCAAGTAGGGCTCACACTTCTGAATTATCAGTTAGCCCTCAGCAGAAGGGACTGGGGAGTATTAATGTCATCGACTCAATAGATTGACACTCTCTCTTCAGTAAGCTAGTGGATACTATCTTAAAGGGGATTTGAAACAACATATGATATTTTGTCATTGTCCAAAACTCAGTAGTCACATCTACTAATGAGTGTTCTTCAAGAAAGTCACTTCAACAGTGAAATTCCAAAATGGAGGTTATAGAACCACTAATTCTATAGAGGCCAGGTAGAGCTAAATGACTTAGACAAGTGGCTTCTGGGTCCCTGCACATGACCCTAGTGGTGACTTTTCCCTGCCAAGTCCATTGTTGCTCTGTGGAGTCATAAGTACTGGGCTGCCAATTTTGATTTTTTTTTCCATGGAGGTCACAAATCCAGTTGAGAACTCTCTTGATGGCCAGTTGTTGCCAATTAAATAAAATAATATCTAATATTTAAAAACTCTTTTCTTGGCTGGGTATAATGGTACATACTTGTAACCCCAGCACTCAGGAGGCCGAAGCTGGAGGATTGTAAGCTCAAGAACAGTGTGAAACTCTATTTCAAAGACAGAAAAAGAATTTTTCTTAAAATGCATCTTACGTAATTTAGGTGCAAACATAACACATATGTAGACTGATTAGTATCTTAAAATGGCCAGTTTGTTGTATCTGGGCTAAAGAGATAGTTCTGAATGAATAGAGCTGGAAATGTTTAAAACATTTAAACACATCTAAAGATAAGAATTGAGAAGTGACATGGTTTTAATATTTACAAATATCTTGAGACATATGCATAAGGGAAACAAAATTTTGCCTCAACAATTATTTATTCACCCATGCCATTTCCGTAAATACCAAGAAAAGTAAATTTCTTGGAAATGTCCAATGTCAATCCTGAGAATTGAAAAATCTGCTGTCAGGAGTAGTCATAGCACAACAATAACACTTGGGTACTTAAGCCAAGGTGCTCATTTATCCCCAGTCCTTACCAATTCAAGAACTATGTTCCAAATTGATAGGGCCAAAAGAGATATTGCTATCTCCCAGAGCCATTTCTGGAGGATACTATAAATATATAAAGGTATATTTTGACTTTCAATATGATGCAAAGTTCTTACCATTTAGTGTCTAGGGACCAGTAATTTTACCAATCCTGGAGTAGTCCCACAATGGGACAATATAAAATATTAAAACCATCTTTGTGAGAAACAATGAAGGGTTTGTTTGAATATAAACTACAAATCAATCCTAGTGGAAATCATAAAACACTTTAATAAAATATACCTCATTAGCATACACACTGACCGAATGTGAACCAATAGGTGCCTCCCACCTACAAGTCAAATTTCATCCTCTCTTTTGACTAGGCTGGGAAGACACCAATGGATCTAGTGCTCCACTGGCAGAATGGAACCAAAGCAATATTCGACAGCCTTAAGGAGAACTCTTACAAAACCTCTCGCATAGCTACATTCTAGGGGAAACTTTCATCTGTAGCTGTGCACTGGCATTTTGAAGGGATGGCCCAAAAGAAGAATGAGCAGCCTTAAAACCCAGCTTCTGTTATCAACCTGTTATGAAGATGTTCCTAATGAAGTTTCAAGAAAGCACAGGGTTATAGGTGTTTAAATTTCCTTTAGTGAAATTCACTTTTTAAAATTTATTCCTGTTTATTTATTTATTTTGTGACACATATTCAGACTTTCAGGAGCATCCATTTGGTGAGTAAAACTTATCTGTTAACACATTCAGCACCTTCCTATAGATAGTTCTAAACCTTGTGAATGAGCAATGCTCTAAGTGCCTACTTCGGTGTCCTCACTGAAATAAGAGATTGAAATAAGAGATTTCAAGGTATTTTGAAAGGACAAAGGTGATTATTGCAGATATATATTCTTTTGAACTTTTAATGTTGACGTTTGAATGAACAATGGAAGACATGTAGTGACAGGAAAGGAAACAAAAGACTGAAAGCAATTCTATGGAAAGGGCAGTAAAGCCAGCCATTTCACTGCAGGGGCTGCTTTTGTTTTTTCCTTTGACCAAGTTGCCCAGGGTACTAAGGTGAAAGAATGTCAGGAATGTATGTGCAGGATAGTGAAAAGAGCCACCATTAGAGCCGTGCAGAACTGAGTTTAATCAAAAAAGATGAAAGGAATTGCAAACTGTAAATGTGTAAATGTATACTGTATTGTACTTATATTTTATATTCATAATAAAAGCAAAGAAACTCTGAAGTTCCAAGTCCTTCTGTAAGTGTGGTGAGAATATCTCATGTGAAAAAGGCCATTTAGAAGAGCTTTCCTTTTTCATTGTTTTTCAAGTTGCTTAGATTAGAAATATCATGTACAACAGCACTCTCAGTATTTAATGTGTATAAACATCACCTGGGGTGGGAGGGGAGATCACCTAGGGATTCTGTAAATGTGGACTCAGATTCAACTGGTATCAGATGAGACCCGGAAGTCTGTATTTCTAACAGGCTCCCAGGTGATGCAGATGCCTTGGAATGCCAGAATAAGACTGAGCTGCAAGACTGAGAACCATATACTGTACAAAGAGTCCTTCCAGCTCTAATAGTGTGGAGAAAGAGACCCCTGGTGGGCAGAATGGTTCCTACACATTAAAAGTGCTCCTTAAGAAGTTAACCCTAAGTGTTTGGACTCACTAATCCTGAGGACAGAAGCTAGCAGGGTTAAAGGCCCCCATAAAAATACACTAGGTCAATGGTTTTTGACCTCTACTGGGAGTTTATTTATTTATTTATTTATTTATTTATTTATTAACTGTATATCCTTTTATTGGTACATTTTAGGTATACAATATAATGACATTTATCATTGGAAATTTTCACCTTCACATAATCTCTCTTGGTTCTTTTTTCCCCCTTTCCCTGCCCTCCCTTCAACCCCTTCTTTCCTCCCTATGTACAAAGATTTTGTTTCCATTTTTTCATTTTCTCATATTAATTCCATTCCCTTCTTTCCTTTCCCCTACCCCTCTCACTTCCCCTTCCCCTTTGCCCCTATTCTTTCTATTTCACATTATCTATTATATACCTTTTAGTCCTAATTTACACTATCAGTTTCTCACACCAGAGAAACTATTCGGTATTTATATATGTGTGTCCTGTTTATTTCACTTAAGAGTATCGCCTCGATGTGCATCCACTTAACTATAAATGTCTCTAATTTCTTGTTTTTTATGGCTGAGTAGTACTCCATTTTATTAAAAAAAAACACCACATTTTCTTTATCTAGTCTCCAGTTAATGGGCATTTGGGCTGTTTCCAAGTTTTAGCTATTACAAACTATGCTGCTATGAACATGGGTGCACATATATCACTGTGGTATGATTCTTTTAATTCTTTGGGGAAGATACCCAGCAGGGGAATAGCTGGGTCAAATGGGACCTCTAATCCTAGTTCTTTGAGGTATCTCCATACTGATTTCCACCATGGTTGCACCAGTCTGCACTCCCACCAGCAGTAGAGCAGTGTTCCTCTTTCCCCTCAGCCCCGCCTGCATTTGTTATTGGTTGATTTCTTGATAGCAGCCATTCTTTCTGGGGTGAGGTGGAATCTCAGCATTGTTTTCATTTGCATCTCTCGAATGACCAGTGATGTTGAACATTTTTTCATATGTTATTTGTTATTTCTACTTCTTTGTGTGAGAAATGCCTGTTCATTTCAGATGCCCATTTTCAGACTGGGTCTTTAAATTTGGGAGGTCTGATTTTGTTAAGTTCTTTATAGATTCGAGATAGTAGACCTTTGTCTGAGGAACAGCAGGTGAACATTTTTTTCCCACATTGTGGGTTGTCTCTTCACACTGCTGGTGGTTTCTTTTGCTGTGCAGAAGCTTTTTAGTAAGAAGAGATCCCACTTGTTGATTGTTTGTCCTAGTTCACAGGAAACTGAGGTTTTGTTCATAAAATCTTTTCCTACACCAATGTCTTCAAAAGTTCTACCTAACCTCTGTTCAAGCCAGTTCAGCATTTCTGTTTTAATATTTAGATCTTTAAACCATTTTGATTTTAGTTTAGTGCATTGCGAGAGATATAGGTCTAGTCTTTGGCAAGTTGAAACCCAATTTCTCCACCACCTTTTATTAAAGAAGCTATCTTTCCTCCAGTGAGGGTGTTTAGCTCCTTTGTCAAAGATGAGATGGCTGAGTGTGTCTGGAGTTGTTTCTGCGTCTTCCAATCTGTTCCACTGGTCCTCAGGTCTGTTTCTTTGCCAGTACCATGCTGCTTTTATCATAGTGGCTTTGTAGTATAGTTTCAAGTTGGGGGTTGTAATATCTCCTGCCATGTCTCAGTTACCTAGAATTGTTTTTGCTTTTCTGGGTCTCTTCTTCTTCCAAATGAATTTTTGGATTGTTTTCTCAAGGTCCATGAAGTATGCTGCTGGGATCTTAATTGGAATTGCATTAAATCTATATAGCAGTTTTGGAAGTATGGCCATTTTCACTATATTAATCCTTCCTACCCAGGAGCAGGGGATGTCTGTCCATTTTCTGATATCATCTTCAATCTCTCTTTTCAGAGTGCCATAGTTTTCAGAGAAGAGGTCTTTGATTTCTTTCGTTAGGATGGTTCCTAGGTATTTCAGTTTTTTGGATGCTATTGTGAAAGGAATTATTTGCTCTATTTCTCTCTCCGTGAGTCTGTCATTTGTATAGAGGAAAGCTATTGATTTTTGTGTGCTGACCTTGCATCCAGCTACTTTACTGAATTTGGTTATTAAGTCTCCAGGACTTTTGATGGAGTTCTTGGTGTCTTCTATATAGAGAATCATGTCATTTGCAAATAATGACAATTTGACTTCTTCATTTCCTATTTTTATTTCTTTTATTTCTTTCTCTTATCTAATTACCATGGCTAATATTTCCAAAACTATATTAAACAGGAGTGGTGACAGTGGACATCCTTGTCTTGTTCTTGATTTTAGTATGAAGGATTTCAGGTTTTGACCATTTAGTATGATACTGGCTGTTGGTTTTTCATAGATGGCTTTGATCAGATTGAGGTAGAGACTGTCTATTCTAATTTTTTATAGGATTTTTATCATAAATGCGTGTTGGAGTTTGTCAAATGCTTTTTCAGCATCTATTGAGATGATCATGTGGTTTTTGTCCTTGGCTCTATTGATATAGTATATTACATTTATTGATTTGCGTATGTTGAACCATCCTTGCATCCCTGGGATGAATCCCACTTGGTCAGGGTGTATGATCTTCTTGATGATCTTCTGCATTCTATTTGCCAGTATCTTAGTAAGGATTTTTGCATCTATGTTTATTAGTGAGATTGGCCTATAGTTCTCTTTTTCGGTTGGGTCTTTCTTTGCTTTGGGGATCAAGATGATGCTTGCTTCCAGGAATGAATTTGGGAGTATTGCTTCCTTTTCAATTTTGTTGAAGAGTTTAAACAGTAGTGGCAGTAGTTCCTCTCTAAATGTCTTGTAGAATTCAGCAGTGAAGCCATCAGGACCCAGGCTTTTCTTAGTTGGTAAGTTTTTAATTACATTTTCAATTTCATTGATTGATATTGGGATGTTTAGAATATTTAGGTCTTCTTCGTTCAAATTTGGTAGTTCATACATGTCTAGGAATCTATCCATTTTTTCTGTGTTTTCTATCTTATTGTCATATAAGTTCTCGAAGAAGGTATTGATGATCCTCTGGATTTCTGCTGGGTCTGTTGTAAGTTCATCCTTTTCATTCATAACTTTATGATTTGGGGCCTTTTCTTTCCTTTTTCTGCTAAGGTTGGCTAAGGGTTTGTCAATTTTGTTTATTCTTTTGAAGAACAAACTCTTGTCTTCATTAATTTTTTGTATCATTCTCTTAGTCTCCATTGCATTGATTTCTGCCCTGATCTTTATAATTTCCTCCCTTGTATGAGCTTTGGGTTTGTCCTGCTCTTCTATTTCTAGAAGCTTGAGGTTCAGCATCAGGTTGTTTAATTGGGCTTGCTCTGTTTTCCTAGTATGTGTATTCATTTCTGTGAATTTCCCTCATAAGACTGCTTTCATGGTGTCCCATAGATTCTGATATGTTGTATTGTCATTGTCATTTAATTGAAGAAACTGTCTGATTTCTTCTTTAATTTCCTCTGTGACCCATTGGTTACTCAGAAGTGTGTTGTTCAATTTCCATATGTTTATGAAATTTTTGCAGTTTCTTTTGCTATGGATCTCCAATTTCATTGCACTATGGTCTGATAATATACAGAGGATTGTCCCGGCCCACGGGTAAGTCAATGGAGACCCTAGAGGGGGAGCGAGAATGACAAAGGACAGGGGACACGAGAGATGGAGACAAGACAGGTTTCTGATCAAGTCTCGTTTATTGCAGAAGCTGCTACAGCATATATACCGTAGGGCTAGAGGGAGGGAGCAAGAGGAGGGTACTGGGGCTACTTCCTTGTTGCCGGGTAGATTTGCAGCAGGCCCGGATATGCCCGTAAAAGGCACTCAAGAGTACTAGCGGGGGGGGGGGGCAAGGCCCCCCACAGAGGATAACTTTAATTCCTTTGCCCTTACCTAAATATGTTCTGAGTGAGTATGTGGTCTATTTTGGAGAATGACCCTTGTGCAGCTGAGAAGAATGTGTATTCTGATTTTGTGGAGTGGAACACTCTGTAAACATCTGTTAAGTTCATTTGCTCAGGAGTTTGATTGAATTCTAATATTTTGTTGTTTTTTGTCTAGTTGATCTATTTGTGACAATGGGATATTGAGGTCACCCACTACTATTGTATTAGTGCTTATATGATTTTTCATGTCCATTAGTATTTGTTTTATATCGTTGGGTGCACTAGTGTTTGGTGCATAGATATTTATGATTGTCATCTCTTTGTCTTGGATTGCTCCCTTTACAAGGATGTAGTGTCCTTTTTTATCTCTCTTAATCAGTGTAGGTTTGAAATCCATTTGGTCTTCAAAGAGGATAGCTACTCCTGCTTTTTTTCGGGTTCCTGTCACATGGAGTATGGTTTTCCACCCTTTAACTTTCAGTCTATGAGTTTCTTTTTGAATTAAGTGTGTTTCTTGTGTGCCTCATATTGTTGGATCTTGTTTCTTGGCCCATTCTGCCAGTGTATTTCTTTTGATCAGTGAATTGAGACCATTAACATTGATGGTTATAACTGATATGTATTGACTTATCATTGTCATGACTTTTTCTTTTTGTTTGATCCTCCCCCTTTGCTTTTAATTTCTTGTTGTGCCCACTGGATTCATTTTTCTGAACTTCCTGGGGTTGTGATCCTCATTGTCTTTTCCTAGGATTTTGTCTAAAATTTTCTGTAGTGCTGGTTTGGTATTCATGAAGTTCCTAAGGTGCTCTTTATCATGAAAGTATCTTATTTCTCCATCAGTTTTGAAAGATAGTTTTGCAGGGTACATCAATCTGGGTTGGAGGTTGTTTTCCTTTAGGGCTTGAAATATGTCACTCCAAGCTCTTCTTGCCTTGATGGTTTGTGTTGAGAAGTCTGTTGTGATTCTGATGGGCTTTCTTTTGTATGTGATTTGTTTCTTTTCTCTAACTGCTTATAGAACTTTGTTCTTCTGTTGAGTTTCTGGAATCTTAACAATTCTATGCTTATGTGTAGATACTTTTTGAGCAAGGCTAGTTGGAGTCCTATATGCTTCACTTATCTGTATGTCAAGATCTTTTCCCCTGCTTGGGAAGTTTTCTGCCATCACTTCTGTGAACAGTTTTTTTATGTCATCTGCACTCTCTCCTCTGTCTTCATTGACTCCAATCAGTCTTATGTTATTCTTCTTTGCATTGTCTAGCAGCTGCTGGATTGATTTCTCGTGATCCCTTACAATTTTAAAGAAGTTTTTCTTTTCCTGGTCATTAATTATAATCTTATCTTCTATATCTGAAACTCTGTCTTCACATTGGCTCATTCTGCTGCATAGACTTTCAATGGAGTTTTTAATCTCTTGGAAATCTGTATCTGTTTTATGGATTGAATTTGTTTCCTATGTTGGGATTTCATCATGTTCCTCAGCTCCTCTATTTTTTTATCTGTATCCTCTCTAGATTTATTAATCATGTCTTGCACTATGGGCACAAATTCTGCTGTTATGTGAGAAATTATTTCTGATTCCATTTTTTCCAGATCTCTTTTGTGGCTGATTTAGGGAGTCCAGGTGGTTGAGTATCAGAGTGTTCCATCTCATTTCCCTTTGGGGCTGCTGTAGGTGATCTGGAAGTCTGGTTCTGAGGCTTGTTTATGTGTCTTCTCATTTTGATGGTGGGGAGAGGGGGGGACTGGGCACTGCAGCTCACCTTCTCTGTGCTGGGAGCTGTGGCATGCCTACCTGGAAGCCTCCTCTATGCTGGGAGTTGTGGCATGTTGATCTGGAAGCCTTCTCTGCCCTGGGAGCTGTAGCACACTGACCTGGAAGCCTCCTCTGCACTGGGAGCTGTGGCACTTTGACCTGGAAGCCTCATCTGCGCTGGGAGCTGTAGCATGCCTACCCAGAAGCCTCCACTGCACTGGGAGATGTCCCAACACTTCATCCTCTGCTCAGGGTCTCACAAGGCTGCCATCATGGTGTTGACTAGACTGTGCTCTCAAATGGAGGGGAGTTGTTTTATTGCCAGGTGCTAGGTCAGATGCTAAGACCGTTGGCAAGAAAAATACATTGTCTGTGCCTGGCCCTCCTGGAAGAGATAAATATTAAAGAAATAATTAGAAATGAATAGATGCTGTCAATCTGTGGTAAGTACAATAAAGGGGAAATGATACAGCATGCTACTGAATGTCTAACATGTATCTGATGGAAAGGTGGAGGTTTCTAAACAGACTTCTTTGAGCTGGGTACAATGACACATGCCTGTAATCTCAGCTACTGAGGAGACTCAAGTTCAAGAGGATCACAAGTTCTAGGCAAGACTGGGCAACTTAGTGAAATCATGTTTCAAAATAAAATACAAAAGGCTGGAGATGTAGTACAGTGGTAGAGTGTCTTGCCTAGTATACATGCGATCATGGGTTCAATCCCTAGGATCATACACAGACACACACACACACACACACACACACACACACACACACACACACAGAGAGAGAGAGAGAGAGAGAGAGAGAGAGAGAGAGAGAGAGACTTCTCTGAGATGGTGGCTTTTGGGATAACTCTAAAAGATAAACTGGAGTTACTCAAACATAGAACACTCTAGGCAACAGGAAGAGCACAGGAAAGGGCAAGAATATGGGGGGTGTTTTGCATTTGGGCAAATATAGTTAAGGTCAATGAAGGCTAATGTGAAACTCACTTTGGGCAGGTGCATATACATTAACCTCATGTATTCCTTGACCATTTTGGGAGAGTATACAGGCATAGTTCGTAACCAGAAAGTCTTCCACTTATCTGATCATGGACACACATGGAGTTGTAAGGAGGATTTGAAATATTTTTGTGCCTTGTCCATCTAGTCTTTTACTGACCTAGAGAGTCCATGTCCCACAGGTATTGAGAGTTTCATGGCAGTTTCATTCTCTGTTATCTTCCTCCTAATCTTTTACCACTGTTCTGCTTCCCCACAGGGTCCTTCTAGTTTGTCAGAGACTTAAAAGCTTAGGGTTCTTCAATTTATTTAAAATAAAGCACATTTCTCTTGCTATTTCATCCATGGCATAACTTGGATGTATTAGTATGTGACTAAGTTGTTTAAATGTCTTCTTCAAGCCCCTTTTCCCCAAAGACCTGGGAAGGTAAAAGGAAAAAAGAATGAAGAATTTTTGTTTCTGCATATAACAATTTGCACTAGTCAAGAGGTGGAGGAGGGCATGTGAGATAATATGGAGTAAATCTCATAAGACTAAGACCAAGTCTTGGTTAGTTCTGCTAATATGGAACATAAATAATTTAGGGAAAAATCTCAAGTTTCTGTCACACAGTCAATTTTGATAAGCTCCTGTCTTCCCACTGAACCAACTCTTTGCCCACAAGCTTGTAACTTGTTTTCCCTTTCAGTGAGAGTCCTATTCCATTGGCCAATGGAGAATCCTGGAAGTTGTTCTTGACTTTGTCTTCATTGTTGCCTTTTAATTAACCACCAAGTCTGACCAGCTACACTGACTAAGTAGCTCTTTAATCTGTCCTCATCCTCCAATCCTAGGTATCTCTGCCCTACTTCAGATCACCTCTCCCCTAGTTCAGGCCCATTATTCTAGATTACTCAAACATGGGTTCCTGGCTTTCAGGCTTACTTAATTACCTTCGGGGTTACTTATGTGTGTTTTCAAGTTGCAGCCAACAGATTTTTTTTTTTTTTTTAATGCAAATCTGATGAAGTCACTCTTTTCTTCTAAACCCTTCAATGGCTTCCCATTTCCCTTAGGATGAACTGAAAATTTAACATGCTTTACAAAATCCTTAAAATCTGGCTTCTCCTGACTCTATTCTTATCTCTCATTACTTTTCTAGCCAATTTCTAAATTTCAGCTCTACTGAATTTTCAATTCCTTAAAGAATCCAGGCATTGGCTGTAAAGTTTTCAAGTATTGTGCCAGCTCCCTGGAAGTCTTCCTATCTCAGTCCACCTCAATGCCCTGAATAATTTCTTCTCATCTCCTTTAGTTTAGTTCTATATCTTCTCAGAAGCCATTCTTCACTCTATAGATTTTGTTAGTTTCCCTTAAGTGTGTTCCTGTTGTACTTTACTTTTACCCATACCACAATATCTATCATACTGCTTTTACCTTTCCTCTCCACACCCAACGGAAGAATTTCCCCTCTTCTCTTACATAAGCAATAGATATTCATTAAATATTAAACCAATATAAAGAATGAAGAAAGTCAACATCACCAATTATCCTAATTCCATGGAATTCTTTATTTCTTTGCACATTATGTGTAGGCACTGTACATTTATTTTTATAACTTTTTCAACTGAATAATTCTTTATGCACATCTTTATAGATAGCATTCTTTTATTTCAATGTACACTGGATCATTTAATCCTGTTACTATTATTTAGATTGTTTCCATTTTCCCATTATTTTAGACATTATTGAAGTGAATACTCTATCCATGTATCATTTGTACCTAACCACTTATTTCTAAAGAATTAATTTACAGTAGTATTTCGTTTTAAAATTTTTATTAGTACATGTTTGCAGAACATAATGATTATACTCATCACGTGGAGTTGGTACATGTATATAACCTTTCTTATTTTTTCATACTTTTCCCTTTCTCTCCCCCTATAGAAAGCATTTATAAGGTGGGTATCAAATTATACCCTCTTCCACAACATGTTACTGTCTTTCCCAGTCTTCAAAATACTTGTTTTATAAATCTTTTTATCTTTCAACCTGATCAGCAAAACAAATATTTTTCATTTTTATGTTAATGACCAGTAAAGTTCACTATCGTCATGTTTATTGGACACTTGTAAAAATAAACTTTATTAGCTTAATTTTTTAAGTTGGGGTGTTTTGAATCCTGTGTGAATGATGTATTTATTAAGAATGCTTTGTAAGGAAATGAGGGAAACAAGACAGAGAAGAGGCAAAGATATGGTTTCAGGAGAAATCTATCTTCAGCCTAATCCCCTGGGGTATTCAGGAGCATAAGTTGCAACCAAGAGGTCAAAGGCTAGGCTTAATGTCCTGCATCAGTCACTAGCCATGGGCCAAGCTCAGAGGGGACAAAACTTCCCAGGTATCTCTAGGCAAGGTGACTTGTCAACCAGTAGAATGCTCTGGGAAGAATGAAATGAGCACCCAACATCTGAAGAATCTGGATGATACTGTAGGTATGCTATCCTGGGGAAGGGATCTGGTTAAACATTGACAGCATTTGTCATGTTAAGTATCCATTTTAAAGATTTCTTAAATGACAAGGATGTTAAACCTCTTTGGAATTTACCTTGTAAATGTACTTTTTAGGTTGCATTTTTCTAACAGAACATATTTTATAGACAAATCAATTAAACCTTTTGTTTTCTTTGATGATCACACTTAGGTCTAGTCCAACATTTTATTTTTAAATACATTTCTGTGCAGTATTTTACAACTTTGGTTTAAATTTAAATCTTGAATCCAGCTGAATTTACTATTTACTGAATTTACTAGGTGTGAGATAGGAGCCTTAGTTTTTTCCCTAAATAATAGCCTAACAACTAATATGAGGTAAAAATAATAGCTAAGAATAATACCAGCTAAGAATTGCTAATCCTTAGTAGGTACATTCTATGACTGGGCCTGCTATAAATCCACTGTCATACAAGAAAATGAACCTGAAAAAGTGGTCGTTGAGGCCAACGCCAGCCCCAATACTGAAAGTAGATGAGCAGGTGCCAGTTAGTTACAGGAGATAACTCAGTCCTCTGTGTAGTTCTGGATACCCTCTGATGCTTCTCTCACCACCTTCATGATTCTGTATCTGGCAGCTTTCTCCAGACAGACAGACTAGTATGTTGAGGGCCAGTACAGGGAAGGCCATGCCAGCATAATTCCTATTCAGCTCATGAATGACTTTGCATATGACATATTTGCAAGCCTGTGTGTGTGAGCTCTACAGCTGTTATGCCAGTTTCTGAGAGGCCATCTAAAGTCTCCTGGGTAGCACCAATGATGTGGACTGTGGTTTGTCCATGATGTCAAGGTTGTCATGGATGACCTTGGTCAATAAGCTTAGTGGTTAGTGAGAGGCATTGCTGATGGGAGTTGTCATATTTCTCATAGTCCATACTCTTCACATAGGAACATGAGACGGGGCAAATATTAAGATCTTTTTTGTGTCACCCTTTGAGTTCTGGCCTTTTTCAAGGTATAGACCCAGGAGGACTCCACAACATATTTAGCACCAGCATCTTCCCCATTTCGTGTTGGTAGGCTCTCTTTTTGAAGATGGGCTTCCCACTGATTCTTTTCACATGGTTGGAATCATACTATAGTTGAGATCAATGGAAGGGCCAATGATGGCAAAAACATCTACTCTGCCAGAGTTAAAAGCAGTCCTGGTTACCAGGCACCTAATATTACCATACCTATTTAATCATCACCACTACCTTGGAGCAATGGCTTGACATGCACAAGAAGGCACAACTGTCTATTAAATGGGGAGCAGTTCTGACAATAGTTTTTTTTTTTCTTTTTTCTTTTGGTAACGGGGATCAAACTCTGGTCCTTGCAGTTGCGTAGCAGGCCGTGAAACCACTGAGCTAAATCCCCAGCCCTAATAGTTCTTTTTTAATGGTTTAGCTTTTCTAAAGTATCAAATCAGATGGTATTTGATTCTAATAGTTCATCAATTTTTATAATTTTTAAATTAACTTGCAAAATTTAATATAAATAAAACTGGCATAGACCTGTGAATAAGCACAGCTGGCTTTTGGCAAATTTAAGTAGGGTAAAAGTACAAACAAACCACCACACAAAGTGGTTGACTTGGTGTACGGACACAGCAGCAACATTATGCTTAAGCAGTTAACAGTTTACCTGAAGCATCACTCGGGCAGCACATTTGTTTACGTACTGATTGTCCTGAGCATCGCTTGGGCAGGTGTCATTTCAACCAGTCGATTCTTTTATTGAATAAATTTGATGAAATTGTCACTTCTATATATATATATAAAAGACTTAATAAAAAATATGCAGTTTTTGGTCATCCTGTATTTAAATAATTGGATTGGTAAGTGGTTAATATAAATGTATGTATCTCTAACATATATACATATATTTGCATATATATATATGCTTACACAATAATCTTCTTGCATTTTGCCAAGGGTTTTCAGTATTATTTATAAAATCAGGAAAGAATTTTAAATTTAATCAAATATCTTTTTGTATCTATCAGAAGATTCTGACTTTTTTCATTTGATCTATTAAAATGATAAAGTATATTGCATTAGAAAGAATTGAAATATCCTATGATTCAGAACTGAAATGTCCTTACATTCCTGGAGTCTCACTTGGGCATACTGTTTTAATGGTTTCTCTTTGCTAATATTTTATTTAGACGTCTACATCTAGATTGGAATAAAGTTTTCTAAACAGTAACTTCTCTGATCCTCACAACAGCATTTTTTAATTAAAATTTTTTCTTATTCAGTTATACCTCTTGCTATACACTATCATGTTTTGGAGTCCTTAAACCAATATAGCATTAATACAGATATTTGCAAAAAAGACCACTTCTACTTAGCATGATTCTGTTATTAAAAATAATTTCCAAAGTTTTTTGAGTCAAGTGCTTTCATATCTTAAATGAAGCTAATGGGAAATTCACAACTAGATTTTCTTCCAACTAAAGGGAAGAAATCTATTTCAAGTATATCACAAAGGCAAGAATACAGAGAGAGGCCAAAGTAATCTTATGTACACATTCCCTCTCCTACAAACTTTACAGAAATTCCTTTTAGAAAGAACTCTGACTTAATGAATGCAAGGGGTGAACAAAATATAGGGCGAATGTTTAAATTTTAAGAAATTACAGTAAAAGACAAAGACACATTACTATTAACCCCTTTCAAAATACTCCGCCTCACTTTAAATACATTTAGCCCATTGTTCTTGCCACTTTCTGAGGTAATTCTGAAAGTCTTCTTTCATGTCTTTATAGTTAGTAGCAATGTGTCTTTTTTGAAAGTTTTAAGAATTTAAATATTCCTTGAATTTATCATACCTCATAAACGACACGCTTGAAACAATAGATCAACCAAAAGCCACCCCTTTAATATGCTTTAATAGTCCTCAAAATAACTTTAGTAATATTTAAAAATAATAAGCCATGTATATAAGTAGAAAAGCATTAGTTTTTAAACGAACAAGAAACAGTTTTAGACTTAAAATATTCATCACTTTCACAAAAGATAAACAAACCAATATTTTTCTTTAAGTATATCTATAAATTCATTAAGCTGGTGGCCTTTTTGTAAAGTGCTTTATTAAGTTTTATTTATTATTTTAATGGCTTGACTATAAAATTTCAAACAAAAAGTTTTATTTTTGTTGTGGCTGATGAAGTATAAATGGAAAAAAGGCAGTGCCGATGAAGAGTGGTCCATTCTCTTCAGCCCTCACATTTAGCTTTTTTGCAAGCTGGAAGAGAATCATCATCCCCTTCTGATGGTCGAGGTTTCTTAACTGTAGAAACAATTCCAAAAGCAGTTTTTCTAGTTTCTGTAAAACAGAGAAACCACAGTGTTTGAAGGTAAGACACAATTTAAAGAGAGATGGTGTAACGAGTATCACCATATTGCTTTGGCAGATGACACTAGCAAATGAAAACTATAGTTAACTGCTATGGGTGCTGATGCCACTTCTGATCATTACCTTTCTCTCCAATATACACAAATAGCAGTATATTAACATGTAATTCATTTTTAAGGATCACCTCATGGCTAAAACCAGCGGGCAGCACTACATCTAATGGTCTGTCTATGGTATTATCTGGCCAGAACCAGGTCATAGGCACTAGTCCTGTGACAGCTTTATGTATGGTAGAAAGATGGATGAATCACAAGAAAAAAACCCAGCAGTTAATTATACTGTTCCCATAATGGATGTGGGAGTGTGTGCTTATCTGTGTACCTGTGTCTCCCTCACTAGATTATCAATGTACATGTGAACAATCAACCATACTGTCTATATCCAACAATGGCCCTGCTTATAACAGATATACAATATATGCTTCTTAAGTGAATGAATAAAATAAAAATCACATATTTATTGATCCTTTATATACTGCTGACAATGGACAAAGAGAAATGGGGCTTGTACTACATGCTCAGATCAGGCTGGCAGCAGAGTTCAACTTCAGTTTAGCCAACTTCTAAAAACCTAACAGGCCAAGCACTGTAAGTTATAGAGAGTTACAAAGATGCCAAAGAGACAATGTGTTAAGCACATCAAAAGCAAACAATCGGAATGGAGGCACCCAGGAAAACTTACTGCCTGGATGAACCCATGAAATATCCTAAAGAAGCAACACTACTATGAATAGAGAAAGGGGAAGAAGGTATTTCTTTGCAAAGGAGAGAAGGGTAACAGCAACCTGGGCAAGTTATGAAGTATGAAAAATAAGGGGGAAATGAGGCTAAAAGGGTAGCTTAGGAAGGGTCACAGTGTCATGAAAAGATTTAAACTTTGTCCTTAGGAAACGGGAATGGACTCTGGAGAAGGAGAGAGTCATTAGCTACAAAGGAGGTAAACTTTAATGGATGAACAAAAATTTGGTTAAGAAATATTTCTTAATAGAGAGGGGTGGAGGGGTTGAAGAAGAGGGCAAGGGAGTGGGGAAAAACCTAAAATGTATCAATAAAATTAATTTAAAAAAAGAATTATTTCTTACATCGTAAAAGTAAACTCAATACTAAAGAGGTGAGCATTACTTTCACATCAGGATTAACTTACTAATAAGTCTATTGAATCCCTGTCAGTTCTTTTTAAAAAAATTTACAAAAGACAAAACAGACTTCAGGTTTTAAAATATCAAGATGAAAGGACCCTCAAAATACAAAATGTCAGTAATTTCTATTTCACCAAATGAAGTGTTGCATGTATAATTATTTGTATTAGCCTGATTCTGAGTAATAGTCTAAAAATCAGTGAATAAAATATGAGTTTGTTCAATGAACAATATATAAATTATAAAGCACAGCACTTGACATATTAGTTTCAAAATTATTTTACTGAAGCTGAGGCAGGAGGGTGGCAAGTTCTAGCCCAGCCTAGGGGAACTTAGCAATTTAGTGAGACGGTCTTTCAAAAAAGACAAAAAAAAAAAGCCTAGGGAATATAGCTCAGTGAGCTCTGGGTTCAATCCCCAGTATGACATTAAAAAAAAATTAGTTCCACCTCAGAAATGTTCTATTTTCATTACGTGAATATTTTTTCCTTAATCTAAGTTGACAGATTATAAAGCAACTGAACAGTAAGACTTTTATAGTTATCAGTTAAAGTACCTCTTCCTTACTCTTTTAAAAATAAATTTATTTTTTGTAATAGCAAGAAGTTACATTTGTATGAAGTGTCTGCTTATCGCCTAAGGAAAATATACAATTAGCTCTAAAGAATTATTTACAAGTGTGCTATTTTGTTCACAAGGAGTTAAAGTAGGCATCCCTAACAGGTCCATTTTGGTCCAGTGGCTGCTTGAGGACATCCACCTTATCACGGGCTTGACAGCTCTGACCTTGAACCTCTTTCCTCACAACCTTCTCAGAACTGCTATTCATTAGTTTCTGGAAACTAAAGAGAACCTGTCTAAATCTGGTTACCAATGGCAAGCCTCCCAGTGTTGAGAGCCAGCTCTATGTATCCTAAAGATTTTGTTTGCCAGGTAGCAATTCCTGTATTGCTTTGCACAACTCCTCTCATGGTGAGGTTTCTAAACCTCTAAAAACCTATTAACTATCTAGTGTAATAACTATCTAACCAATAGTGCTCAGGTGCAGTGCTGTCCTTAAACATGGCACTCAGAATGATACAGATGCTATCTGAGATTTCATCTGTTAAGAGTATAATGAAACTTTGAATCTCTTTGCCTGAGAGTCCCCTTCTAACGCAATCTAATGTAGAATTAACAATCTTAAAGCACAACACACCATTGTCTACCTCATGCTGATCCCAATGTCAACTAAGACCAGGGTAATTATAATTTATTACCTAACTATAATTTATCCTACTTTTCAGTAAACAGAAATGTTAATAACTACCCTGAAACAGCAGATATAAACTTAACACTGTCCTGAGTGTACACACTGCCTGAAGGGCAATGCCACCTAAAGTAGCCAAGTCTGCTTTTAGTTTAGGTTCTAGAAAAGCCTGGCTTTAAGTATCATATGTTGAACAATTAGGTCTTTTGAAGTCAGACAGCAGAACTTCAACTTTATATTTCCCCCTACATTGCTTTTCCATTTTAGTTTCCATTTTATAGTCTACTTGAGAATACCAGTTGTTATTCAAAAACTTGACGATTCCTTACATTTATTTAAAATAGATAAAAATAACAGAAGTACTACCAAAGTGTGAAACAGCTATTCCAAAATTTCAAAAAATGTTGACTAAAAATTCTAATTACTTGATCATTCCTGGGGCTCCTGTGATACCTTTACAACAATCTCAAAAATATTGAAACTAAAAGCAAAAATCACCTAATTTATGGAAAGCCAATACAATAGTTTTCTAAAATGCAAATCAGATCATAAGATTTAGGCAGAACATATGACCTTTCAATAACTTATTCATATGGCAACTTAACCCTACATGTAATAACCTATTCTGACATTTAAATCCATCCAGATGTTATCAACTAAGTTCCTTCTTAAGCACTATAACAAGTCCTGAAAATGAAGACAATGATGGGTTAAAAGTGTAAAATGTGTTAATAAAACTTCATTTCATTTCCCAAAGTTTTGGCATATCAAAATTTCTAGTTTATTTTTATCATTTAATGAGTAACAAATTCAGTACGTTCTAGTAGTGGAATTAAGGTGGTAAGACACATATACATAAATAAAATGTGAATAAAAAAATATAGTGTGCATATTTATATCCAAGGAAAAGTGAAAACAGAAATAAAAATTACAGTTTAAATTTTATTAGCTGTTTTTTAAAAAACAGGGCTGCTGTTTATGTTTTCCATATAAATGGTTTAACATGTTTCTAATGTATCAGGGAAAGTGCACTCCTCTGGAGAAGGGGGTAAGAAGGGAGAGTAGAATAGAAGCTTGTCCAAATGTGGGAAGAGGCACACAGGTGTGGCATTCAATACTCACTTCTGTAATGCAAGCTACAGTCACTCCACAAACCATAGAAAGATAGAAAATCAAGCCTAAAGTGAGGATGAGAAAGCACTAATGGGTATGGTTGGGATAGGCTGAGAAAAAGATCTTAAAAGGAACTTTGCAGATAGGGTAAGAAAAGTAGATACAGCTCTGTCATTTGATAAAAATGACTGGCCTCTAACATGACCATTCAGCATTTACTGGAAGAAATTGCTCACCTCCATGGAGAAGTGCTGCTCGGCAATTAGTGGACACTGCAGCCTTGGCATCAACTTCAGACAGCCCAAATAGCAGCCCTCTAGTGCGACCATTAAAGGTTTCAACCCAGTGTCAGCCAAAGGCATGAGACTAACAGAACAGAGAATGCCAGCTCACCTGGTCTAGTCCATTCTACAGTACTTAGCCCAACTACAACCTACATCTGAAAGGAGACACATTAAGCTTTTATAGATAGAATCACTGGTTCCCCATTTCCTATCTATTGCTTAATCCAAAAGACAGGAAGAGGAAACTCTCTATAACTTGATATAATCTGTTCCTGAAACTATTAATTGGTAAACATACAGTAAAAGGTTGAGAAAAATATCATATTAAACTCTAATACCACTTCAAATTCCAAATTTTCTAAAAGAAAATTTCAACAACTTCTTAGAAAAGGATACAAGTTTGCCACATCATATGGTCCTCTTATTTCCAAAGGCTAAAATACCCCCAAAAATAGATATGAGAAGTTATTCATAGCATTTCAATGATTTTTATTTGCAGTAAATTATAGGACACTTACATATCAAAAAAGAAATCAACTGAAGATTTAAACAATAATTTTAATAGGTTTGTAGGTTTTTAAAATATAAATGAAGCTTGAAACTTTTTGCAACATTATAAAGGAAAAACTACATAAAACTTAAAGCACAGAATAAATGGACATAAATTCCACTCTTCAGCAATTACTATGAATAAATGCAGTTAATAGAAAACATGAAATTCATTAAGTTACTATTTTAATTTCTTCCCTAGGAATTTAGCAAAGTTTTATAACTAGAAAAGCAAAACTAAAATTCTTTATGCTAGACTTACCCTTTCTGCAGCACTAGATATAATTACATTCTATAAAACAGAAAGTGATCAATGTTAATCTTCTACAAATGCCAAAAAAAAAAAAAAAGAAGAGTCTTATAATACAAATAACCAGTAATCACATTTTAACATTTATGGCTCAAATATCAACTTCTTTTAAAGATAAAGTAAATAATTAAAGTTAAAAATTTAGAGACCTTATGTCAAACTGAAGGCAGCTTCTAAAAAGAAACAGAATAGACATTCCAAACAAATCTTATTAAAGATGAATTTACTTTAAAACTAGTTTAAAAGGTCATTAATTAATTCAACTCGTTAACAAACAACTATTACTTTTCAGAGGTAAACTGCAAATTCCTTGTCAAAAAATAGCCTTTCAACATATTTTTCCCTCCCTTATATTATTCCTCCCAAGATATTTTTCTCTCTCTTTAAAACTTGAAGAGCTCACTGAAATGGGAGAATTTATTTCGGTGCCTTAAGAATTTCCTGCTTTAGCCGGGGATTTAGCTCAGTGGCACCGCGCCTGCCTTGCAAGCACAAGATCCTGAGTTCGATACCTGGTACCACAAAACAAAAAAAAAAAAAAAAAAAGAATTTCCTGCTTTAAAAAAGGGGAATCAGTTTGATAATTGCAGAGTATTAGCAATAATAAACTGCTAGATGTGAAAAGCATCCTAAAATTATGGAATTATACCTTTCCTTTGCAGATCTGCATCAAATTGAGGGCATTGGAAATTGTGTACCTTCTCATTGTGGAGTCTTTGATAGCAGGGCTATAGACGAGTTCAAAGCCCAGACCTCGGTCAATTGCCTTCACAGAAAATAAAGAAAATACAAACTGTCAAGGATAAATGCACATTCACTGTCCTACCTCATTTTCACTGAAGTCCCCTCTCCTCTCCTTCCTCATCCTCTACCACCCATCTCTTATACTTCAAGGTACAGCCTTAAACAAATTCAGATTCACACTCAAATGGTACCATCTACAAGGAGAGGAAAACAGAGCCATGGCTCTGTTTAACTGACAGAGTTGACTTTTAGCTGTGAAGAAGCTAACTTTATGAAAACAATAATCATGAAGAGGCTAAGGAGAGCCAAGCCCTAGGGGGATGGCAGAAGCATACTACTCTGTGAACTATCAAAAAAGAAAGAGAGGGGCCAGGGATTTAGCTCAGAGGTTTTGTCGCCTGCTGCACAAGCACAAAGACCCGAGTTCGATCTCTGGTACCAAAAATAGAAAAAAAGAGAAAGAGCTGGGCTTCCCATACTTAAGACAAAGATAAACCATGCACAAACATAGTAGGCCAAGTAATTTGACCTAAGAATGAAGAAAGAAACAAAGAAATGAAGACCTGAAAAAAGCCCAAAAAACAGGGAAGGGTTCTCAGGCAAGTCATGTATTACATTAAGGTGAATGAGAGAATAACAGCCAGTGCTATGTGTCCCTAGGCACTGTGCGGAGTCTACATCTATATTTAATCCATATGGTATCTTTATAAAATATTGTGAGACTGCGAATTGCCCAGATATCTGTTCTCTTTTTCCTTAGTAATAAAGCACTTGATTTTTAGCAGGGTTTATGGTTGCCCAGCAAAAAAGATAGAAAAAGCCTGGGTCCTTGAGAATTTTGCCCAGCTTACTATAAAAGCTTGGCCTTTCTGCATACGGGGAAAAAGTATCTTTCTTATTTAAAGTGCTTGTAATACATCAAGATCCACATGTAAGAAGACTTGGAAGGGACTGCAGTGGGATTGAAATCAATCCACTACAGTGTGTAGCTTTCTTGATGAATAGCTTTCTTAGTATCTTCGTCCATTTACAAGATATGTTTTAAGCCCATTATGTGTAAAAGCTGAGATGGTTCCTCTTTTCTAAGAGCTTATACTCCAGAAAGGGAGTCTACCAAATACATAAAAATATAAAACTTTAACAGTAATACAACATGTTATCAAGCAGAAGTTCAGGAGTAGGTCAGAAGAAATTAAGTAATTAAACAGAATTAAACCTAATAACAAAGGGAAACAGTTGAAGAATTTTTAGCATGGAGGGGACAAACTCCCAACTGCAAAAGTCACTCAAGGTGCCACAGTATTGAATGAACAAAGGATGTGGGCATAGTCCAGACAGGATGGTCCAAGTCTGGCTGGCTGATGAGTTTCTATTACCAAGAGGAGTTGGGAATGGTTCACTGGAGGTCTACTCCTGAGTGTTTACAGGGAATGGAGGAACTTTTCTTCCAGAACTGGCAGTCCACCTTGATTTAATTAAGGAGTACACTAAAGACCCTTCCACTTTCCCTGCTGGTATATAGATTTCCTTTTTTTTTTTCCATCCTTCTATCTTCTGCTCCTCAACTTTCCTTTGGACTTAAGGCTCTTAGAGTTCAAATTTTCCTTTGTAACTGATATTAGTTTAGTTGGAATTTAAATATGATTTTCCCATACCGCAACTCTGCCTCTGTGTTGTTTTGACAACTTTTTTCCACCTCTAATTCTTTGGCCTGTATTATTTCTTGGTGCATATACTGTATTATTTCTTGGTTAAGTGTATTACTCATTCTCCCTGTTTAGCTTGTACATTTCTTAGAGCTAGTATCACAACACCTTTGTAACACAAAATGGCCCTTTTTTTTGGCACCGGGGATCAAACTCAGGACCTTGCACTTGTAAGGCAGGAAGCGGAACCACTGAGCTAAATCCCTGGCCCCTCACAAAATGGCCTTTTACACAAAGAAGCTTTAGGTATAAAAATATATCTATATTGTGAGTGAATAAATAGCAGCTTATGGAAAAGAGGTCATGTGATAAACTGTTCACTATGGATTACCCATCATAAAAGGAGCCAGTATTATTGTCTAACTAAAATCCATGCATAAATAATATCCCCTTTAGCCATATTATCAACTATCCCTGTGTTTATTTCTTTTACTAAAACTACTAATTAGCAAAAGGCTGACATATTTCTTTTTCGTTTAATCCTTCTAGTTGTGAAAATAAAACGTAAGGTAGTAGTAGGATGAAGAGGGGACATAAAAGATGTAATAGAAAGTTTGATAACCAGATCCCAACATATTCCTAATTCCTGAATCTAAATTTCTAAACCCTTGTGGGGCTTAGAGAAAAATAAAAACCTTTTGAGGGGAAGAAGAGAAGAGATGAGGAAAAAAAGATAATTATTTAATTTTTAAAATCATTTTGATCTTGGTAAATTGCTAAGAAAATTCTTGAAAAAGAAATTAAAGATAATATCCTATTGAAGGCTTTGAACATTTCTTTCATAATACCTATTTTAAATTTTTAGATAGATAAAATGAAGACTCATTATCTGGTCTCCTGCTTCTAAGACCATTTTAATGTAAATTGCTGTAAGCTCATTAAATGACACTCTCTCCATAAAGAATAATAGTGCCTGCCTGATTGATTGGCTTTTGTTCATATGTTTGACCAAAGATTCTGGAACAGGGAGATGATCAGATTTCTTTACTAATGAGAAATAAGTCATAAAGATCTTACTAAGGGCAGGTTTGTGATAGCTGAATCAAGTGATATTGGTAATAAAATTTCAACTAATAAAAAAAGCAAAGCTTTAGAAAAAGAAAAGAAGAAAATAGGGAGTTGATTACAAGAACAATATATTGATTCCCTGCTAATTTCATAAAAATTAGAACGTTAATTAAATTCAAAAGGATGACAATCTTTCAGTGTTATCATTACTTAAGATAGGTAACCTGTTCACATGACTCAGCAATCAAAGCAACATAAGAAAGCAATAAAAAGTCTTAAGTTGCATCCCTGTTCCCATCTGCCCCATCCTGGTCTCCTATAATCACTTTTATGAATTTCTTGTCTTCTTCCAGAGTTTCTTTATGCAAATATAGATAATTGTGAATATATATCATTTTTCCTTTTTCTTACTCAAAAGGTAGCCTGCTACATTCTTTTCCTGACTTGAAAGTTTTTCCATGTCAACTTATAATTTCTCCATTCTCTTGTAGCAACATAGTACTACACTGTAAAGGAATAGCCTGTATTGTATTTAATCAAGCATTACTTGAAGACTTGGGTTCTGTAGAAAAGACTCTAAAGTGGGTTATGAGTTGGGCATTATGAGTTAAATTTTGTCTCCATGCATACAAGATATTTTGCATTCCTAATTCTTGGTATGGAAACATGGTCATTATAGATGTAATTAAGATGAGGTCATACTGGGACAGGGTAAGTTCCTAATCCAATATGGCTCGTGTCCTTATAAGATGTCATATAAAGACACAGAGACTCACAGGGAGAACACACTGTGAAGACAAAGGCAGAGACTATAGATAATGTGACTGCAAGCCAAGGACTGGTAATAAATTAGCAGACAGAAGAGGAACAGAAAGGTTGCTTCCAGGTTACAGAGAGAGCAGGACCCTGTTGATAACCTTGGTTTCAGATTTGTAACTTCTAGATCTGTGAGACAATAAATTTCTGTTATTTCAAGCCATTTATGTTGTGGTACATCATTATTGCAGACCCAGGAACAAATATACTATGTCAGAGGGCAAATGTATTTGTAATTTTAATAACCCCCACAAGGATTGTTCCAATTTATACTGTTGTATGTAAAATAAGAGAATATTTGGTTTTTCAGTCTTACAATGGAGTGTAACATCAATCCCACAGTGATTTTAAAGTGTTTCTCTTATTATGAATTTATGCATTTTTCATATGTTTAAAGACAATTCATATTTTCTATGAAATGTCTTTTTAATATTATTATTTTTATTGTTCACCTTTTTTCTTTTTAAATTATTATTATTTTTTTTTTTGGTGCTGGGGATCGAACTCGGGTCCTTGCACTTGTAAGGTAGGCTGCAGAACCACTGAGCTAAATCCCCGGCCCTCTTTTTAAATTATTAATTTCTAAGAGCTCTTTATATCTTAAGAGGTTTACCCTTTTGTCTATGACATAAGTAAAATATACTCCACCAGCTTGCCATTAGTTTTAAATTTTGTTTCTGGTATTTTTCTTTTCTTTTTAAACTTACCTGCCCTGTTTGCCAGCACTGATGCAAGCGTGGGTAGGCAAAGTACTTAACACATTTAGGTTCATGGTATGTGCTAAAGTTTACAGAGCATTCATGCCCAAATCAAGAATATGTGGCATGATTCCTGGAACTATTCCATTACTTATGACATTACTTACTAGACAGTTCTCAGTAGGGACCAACTAGATCATAAAAATAGAAATGGCTATGGTTAAAGGAAGTGCTAAGGGGAAAACTTCAAAAAGAGTGTAAAATAAATGATCTCTAAAAATAACCCAAACTTGAAGGCATTGTTCAATGGCAATAACACTGAAAAAAGATAAAAGGAAAGGTAAAGATATGTGCCACTTTTAATAAAGATTCTTTTCAAAACATAAATTCATAAACTTCATGTTTTAAAATATGAAATTATTTTGTGCTTAACAAAGACTTCTGCGGCAAAGTTTTAAATAGCATTTCCCAGTAAGGAAAGACAGTAGACTTGGAAACAAGGCATGAGTACAAATCCATAGCCAGCTCTTTGAGAGACATTTAACTATGAACCACAGTCGTCCCCAAACACAATTCCATTACCTCCACTGGTATATTAACAACCACTACATCCCAGAGACACTGGGCCACAATATTTGTAAAGATGTGTAAACTATAAAATGCCAGGGAGTAAGAAGTCAGTTGATAATCCAGTAAGAGGACTTTAACCAAACTTTTTTAAACACACCTTTTGCAGACAGAGTCACAATTACCTCACAAATCACTTAAGATTTCAGAAGAGGTTTGTAGTTTTTTGTGGAAACTTCATAACTGAAATTATGGGGCCCTAAACATGTGGTGAAGATGACAAAAAGGTTGAGTCCTGTCAAGTATAAAATTGGAGTGCTTTGGTTCAAACACTGTATGCTTCAGCTTCTGGACTCTCAAGTAGTCCCAGCCTTCCGAGCCTGTAATTCTCACATGGCTTCTGCTCTGTAGGTAAAAGTCTAATAAATTACCTACACTAACAGTCCTGCTTTTCACACCACAACAAAAAAGGATACAAACCTAATCAAATTAAGATGTGTGCAATTTTCTCATGAACCCAATAAAATGATCCTTATAAAGTAAAACTATCAACTTTTCATGGACAAAGATAAATTTATTCTCCAAGCCATGAGAGCATGTAAGGATCAAGACTTAACTCTGAATCGTTACACATACTGACTACGTGTTCTATGTCTTCACAGGGAACATACTTTCAATAGCCCCATATCAAGATTAGACATTATGCTGCAAATAAATATATGCAACTATATTATAACTATTAATTGTCCTAAACAAACAGCCAGACACCTGCATGTTTCCAGCTTTCTCTCTTAAATGAAAAATAAGTAAATAAATTAACAGGGACTTATTTGATTCCTGGCCAATTCACACTGCAGTCTACTCCTATACTAGATGATGACTGTCTTAGGTACTTTTTCTTGCTGCTGAGACAAAATACATGACAACCTAAGTTAAAGGAGGAAAAGTTTATTTAGTTCACAATCTGTAGAGGTTTCAGTCCATAATCAGCTGCCACCAAGGCAGGGTGGCATGGCAGACAGGCATCATAGAGGAGAAACAGTTCATGGCAGGCACAAGGTAGCAAAGCAAGCAAGCCTCTTTTTGTCCCTTACATTGTATCCAGGCTACCAGGATTAGGGAAGTGCCAAACCAATCAGTGGATTGACTTAGTTATCACTCATCCTTAATCTTAGTATTGTACCATGAATCAATCACACATTCTAGATTCAGCTACCTCTGAAAAAGCCCCACTTATGACTACATGAGGCTTTGGAAGATCATCTAGACACAAGCCATAGCATTATAACTAAAAATAATCTTGTGCAACCTTCCTTCTACTGTCATCTGGCTTTTATTAAACATATGTAAAATATTCACACCAGTTTTTTAAAAAAGAAGACACTGTTAAATATTGCATATTCCTTTCACTTGTCAACTTTTTCTTTTCAGAATTCTTAAACTGAAAAATGTAGGAATTATGCCAGAAATATCCATCACACAAAGGCAGCTTTCCTGCACTTTCAGATGGAATTGGGGGAAGGACGTCCTGGTGCCTCTATCATGAGTGTCACTCTCCTCTGCATGCTGCCCTAGTACCCTTCTTCCTTCACTGCATATGCTTCTCACTCAACACTGACAACCACCTGGATAAGGTTCGCCAAACTGTACCCTGATACACTGAATTAGACATACAATGATACAATCAGCAAACTTTAGGAAAGACTTATAGGCAAGATATTACTGGGGTAATTAGAAAGGCTCATGGCACAGTGGTGCTACCTAAAAGTTTACAATGTTGTTTAACACTGTTATAAGAAACCCAATTAAAATCCCTCACCAAAATATACAATTGTTGTGAGACACGAGGAATTATGTGCTATGCACTGTTGTACTTCCTATGGACTTGGCCTTATATGCTACTATCTCCTCCCTACCAAGAACACAGTATCATATGTGAGCTTATTTAGCCAAACCCACATAGAAAATGGCCTTCCTTGTCTATGGCTCTACCACCCTGAACGTGCCCTTTCTCGTCTGATCTCGGAAGCTAAGCAGGGTTGGGCCTGGTTAGTAATTGGATGGGAGAAAATGGCCTTCCTAGTTCATTAAAATGAAAAGATTTTAATCCTAAAATTCATTTGGAATCAGAAGAGACCTAGAAAAGCAAAGGCAATTCTGGGCAATAAAGGCAAGGCAGGGGCTATCAAAATCCCTGACTTTAAATTATACTACAAAGATACTGTGATAAAACAGCATGGTACTGGCAAAAAAACAGACCCAAGGATTAATGGAACAGACTAGAGGATGCAGAAACAACTCCAGACATACTCAGCCACCTTATCTTTGACAAAGGAGCCAAACATTTTCACCAGAAGATAGCCTCTTTAATAAATGGTGCTGGAAAAACTGGCTTTCCACATGAAGACTGAAACTAGACCCGTATCTTTCACCACGCACTAACCTAAAATCGAAATGGATCAAAGATCTAAATATTAAAACAGAAACACTAAATCTGCTGGAAGAGAGAATAGGTAGAACGCTTGAAGATATAGGAGTAGGCAAAGACTTCATGAACAAAACCCAGACCACATGGGAAATATGACAAAGAATCAACAACTGGGACCTCATCTTATTAAAAAGCTTTTGCATAGTAAGAGAAACCACCAACAGACTGAAGAAACAATCCAGTGTGGGAAAATTTTTTTTACCAGCTATTCAGATAAAGGACTATTATATAGAATATATAAAGAACTAAAAAAAAAAAAAAAAAACACCTCAAAAAATCAGACCCTCCCCAAATCCCCAAATCTAAAGACCCAATCCAAAAATGGGCACCTGAAATGAAAAGACACTTCTGAGATGTAGAATTAGAAACAGCAAATAAATATATGAAAAAATGTTCAGCATCACTGGTCATTCATGAAATGCAAATTAAAACAACACTGAGATCCTACCTCATTCACAAAGAATAGCAGCTAGCAAGAAATCTACCAATAACAAATCCTGGAAAGGCTGATGGGAAAAAGGAACCCTTCTTCACTGTTGGTGGGAGTGCAGACTGGTGCAACCACTGTGGAAATCAGTGTGGAGATTTCACAAAAATCTAAAACTAGAGGTTCCATTTGACCCAGCTATCTCTCTTCTTGATATCTTCCTGAATTAAAAGCATCATATCATATCAATATATGTGTACCCATGTTTATAGCTAAATCTTGGAAACAGCCCAAATGTCAACTGATGAGTGGATAAAGAAGATACGGGTTTTTTATACAATGGAGTACTACTGAAGGATGGGCTTCAGACATTTATAGCTAAATGGGCAGACCTTGAGACGGTACTCCTAAGTGAAATAAATCTGACACACATTTAAATACCACATTGTTTCTCTGGTGTGGAAAACCTAAAGTGGAAATAAGGACTAAAACGTATAATAGATATTGGGAAATGGGAACAAAACGTTCAAATGGGAAGGGGAACAAGGGAGGAGGGAGAAAGGAGGGAAGGAATAAGAAAAAAAGTGAAAATAAAAAAAATAAATGGAAACAAAGCTTTTGTACATAGGAAGGGGAGGGAGATTGAGGGGAGTAATGGGATAAAATAAAATTTATTTAAAAAATAAAGTGAAAAGGTTTTAAGTTTAATAACAATTTGCAGTGTAGCTGCACTAACTTTGAGGGTGTTATTTACATGGTTCCTGGACTGGCAATTTGAGCTGGTAAAAGCTAAGGCAAACTTCTAAACACAGATTGCTACTTTTGGAGAGGAACAATACGTGAGGCCAGCAAGACTGTCATAAACTTAGTTTATTTATCAGTTTGTAGCTTTTGTCATAGTACCTGAGGCCCTACTAGAAGTATTATCTGATAGGCAACTAATCAAAACTGTCCTAACCCTGTGACTGAAGAGCTGAGTGACTTACTAATCCTCATTTTCTCACATTTGATAAGTGAGCTGGTGAGTAACACAGATCTTCCAACTTTAAAATGTGATAGTATGGGTTTTTTGTGCTTATTCATTTAGAAGGACTGGTACTAATATGGGAAACCAATGATTTGAGTTTAGTTAACACAGTATTGTTATATGTTCAGTAGTATTCTCAATATTTACCTGAAAAGAGCTGTTTAATAATAGTTTTTTCCTTTAAATACATGACTATATTTTTTTGGGTACTTTTCAAGCACAATTTTTATAGCGTATTTTTAGGGGCAGAACATAAGTCGACTTAAATTTTTTCACATGAAATAAATCCATATTCGCTCATTTTTTACCCCCTAATACTCAGCATTATGCCAATTCCTTGGCAGAAAAGTGAAACAAAACTTGAGGAAGTTACAAATCATTGTACAGAAATAAAAGAGTAAGAGAGTTATTCACCTTGGGGGGAAAAAACCCTAATATTACAATTCTGACAGGATTAGCTATCTAATTTAGACTATATTTGCTTAATCTTTTTCTTGCATAGTAGTTTTTGAGAATAAGACTGAGTTTTGGAAACTACTCTTTTTATTTTTGGAAATTACTCTTAAAATAACTTTCTTAGGATCTGCCCCGCAAAGCAAATAGTTAACAGCTGTACTGACCTCCTAGCTACCAAAAGTAGTTACTAGTGTGAAATAATAACACCTTTATAAGGGAAATGGGAGGGGACTGAAGCTTGGAAGGCAAGGTGACAGATGAAAGATGAAAGGAATGGGAAAACAAGAGAAAATTATGTAGAAGAATAATGAGGAAAATTTTACAGCAAGCAGATCAAAATTGTTCCCTGAACACATGGCCCCTCTATTAAGTTATTAAAGTACTTCTGGGCTTTTGTGTGAGCTAGCATACTTCAGGGGAGATTGTAATTTTACACAGACCCTCTCCAAGTGATTGGGCATGTCTTGCTCCTTCCTATCCCTCCTTAGTTTGCTGCTATCTCAAGGACCTTCTATGTATATTTTTGTCTTTCTTTTTCCACCTTTTTTTGACTGCTCTCTTTAATGTTCATGTGTAAGTACCCATTATTATTAATTGTCACTAAAGAAATATCCTCCACAATTTAAATTACTGAATCCTTTAAAAAAAATCTCAACAATGAACTAAATACTTTGTTATTTCAGGTGGAGTCTTGCTATATTATGCCAGTTGGCCTCAAACACTTGGGTTCAAATGATCCTCAGCCTCCTTGGCACCGGGACTACAGCCATCCACCATTGTTATCAGCTTGGATACTTTTTATTTTAAGCTTTCTTTCTCTCTTTAGTTAGCTTACAACAAATAAAACCACCTTTCCTAAAACTGTCTCCTCTTCCCCACCCCACCCCTTTTTCTTCCCTTTAAGAACACTGGAATTTTCTGCTCCTTTTCCAGTTTGATAGTTTCCAATTTTGCAAGTTTCTACATACTCAAATATAGTCTGGAAATTGTAACACTTACCACATTAACAGGGGGTCTTTTAAAGTAAAATGGCAGTTTCTCTGTTACAGTAATGCAGACTAAATCCACATCTAAATGTGTGCAAGCAACCTGTCAAGAAGGGAAAAAAAAATAGTTAAGGCCAAATGGAAAAATGGCACCAGTAAGAATCAGTCAAGCCTGATAGAAGCATAGATAGGTAGGTTTATTCCACAGGTGCTAAGATGGTTCTGTACTGAAACACATCTGACTTGTTACAAAGCCAATTATTTAGCCACTCCTTCAGGTTTGGTTTAAATGGTTTAACTGTGTTCCACCTGAAGCAGAAAGGTACTATACACAGAACTTCTCAAAGCTCAGGGCCTAGAGACTCTCTAATTCATATGGTCTTCTACATAAAGATGGTTTGCTGAGTGAGGTTCAATATGTAGAAGTTACTTCAGATTATTTTAGAAAGAAGATACTGGAGGTTGTGAAATCCAAGGAAGCAATAAGCCAACAGGAATGTGCTCATGATCCATTTGTTCCACACTGTGTGAAGCACTTTTGTGCTAGGAATTGTCCCAGACCTGTGGTTCCAATCAGTCTACTGAATGGCTAAAGAAACATTATCATGGCATTACTGATACCATTTTGTGCAAATACTAATGGAAACAGTCTTTATAAATGACTAGAGTAAAACTGTCAGAAATCAAATTAAAATAAATTTTTTTCCAACTTTAATTTCTTTTTTCTTTATTCTAATTTTTGTTGTTACTTGTTGATCAACATTGCACTTACTTATAAAAGAGACTGGAAACTACTTTAAAAAAACACATGCAAAATAAAGCACAAGGAAAAAAAAAACAAAGAAAAAAAATAAAAAAAATAAAGCACAAGGAAATCATGATAAATGGAAAATTGGGGAAGGAAAATAAAGCAGGGAAAGGTTTTTATTGTGTAGTATAAACCAGAAGATGCTCCCACAAGATACCCAGCGGACTCTGATTTTGCCATTATTTGATTTTTAAATTTGATTTATAGAGGTAAAAAGTCAACTGTCTCATATTGTTTTAAAAACAAGTCTACTGACAGTGGTGTGTACAGGACTGATGAACAAATTTAAACTGCCCAGGTAGCTATGCTAGCAAACCAGTAGCATGAACCATGGGAAAGGGTGGAGTAAGGAAGAAGAGTGAAGAGGGGGTTGTAATGCTCTGAGGATTGGCACTGATTAAAGTTGACAGTTATCACATCTCACCTCGTTTCTTCAAAATCCCTGCTGTAGTCTCTCCTACTCCCACCCCAGGGCTTTAGGAAGCAAGTAGTGATCAGAGGCTGCCTGGCTTTAAGACATTCATAGCAACTTAGTAAGCCTGGGAAGCAATGTTGATCTGGCAGAAACACTTGGCTCATAAAGAATCTGCCCCATCCCAACTGCTCTAGCTGTCCAACTCACAAAAGAGTCATTGAAAATTTAATAAGAATAGATGAAGAAATGCTCTGAATAGTAACTGAAATGAGTTCAGCTTCTTTGTCATTTTTTAAAACTATTAGGCTGGCAAAGATCAAAATGTTCACATTACAATGCTAATATAAGAATAAACAGGCACTCACAGTTTTAAATCAGTAAAGGGTTTCAAAAAGTACTTGAGCAATAGCTATTAAAATGTTAAAAGCTGCTGGGGATTTAGCTCAGTGGTTTCGCCACTTGCTGTGCAAGCTTGAGGACCCAAGTTCGATCCCTGGTACCAAAAAAAAAAAAAAAAAGGCTAAAATGTTAAAAGCACACACTAGCAACTACCTTTATAAGAATGTATTCTATGGACACTCTAGAAATATACTTAATAATATACACTATAGCTGTAGGTTAAGGACAATAATATGATGAGGATAGTCACTGTAACACCAATCACAATAGAGAGTAGACAGAATTAAATATTCTTCAATTTTATAAAAATATGACCCCTTTGTATTATGCAATATGTCAACTCAAAGGGAATGAGGTACATCTCTCATTCATATTATGGAATACCCTCTCCAAGATATACTGGAAGGTGAAGAAAAGCATGGTGTTAGATAGGAAGAAAGGAGGGGGGATGAAGGAAAGACTAGGTGAATAGTATTTCTGAAAAGATACACAAGAGTGTTGTAGTAGTGGCTGACTCTGGAGAAAACGGAGAAGGGATTTTAGGTGGAAGGAAGGCATACTTTTATCCATACCCCTCCATACTGTTTGAATTTATTAGTATGAACACATTTTAATTAAAAAAGCTGATTAGTTTTATAAAATCCTCTTAAACATTCTCCCCCAAATAAAGCCAAATTAGATTACTTTTTACTTGTATATTACTCCTTTTTCTCACCTAAAAGGTGGACAATTACACAATGGGTCTGTGTTGATTTTAGTGTATTATAAAAAAAAAACCTTTCAGTTAACAGGATAACTTAATTTGGCTTCCTCTGATACTTCACATTTAAAATGTTACAAACTGAATTTTTCTGTTATTTAGCTTTCTATTAACCTAAATGTTCAACTGGTACATTTAAAGAATCACAAAATAAGTTAATATTCACACTTAAATGAATTACTAAGTCATTGAAAAGATAAAATTATGTTCAAATAGAGTTTTGGGTTAAGAATCTCTAACATTTTTTTTCTGAAAATCAGGACACTACATACGAATTCACATTAGTTGTCTTTAACCATGTTTTTCTTTTCTTGGTCAGAGATCCCCATGATGATTTAAGTCAGGCCTACCAAGGGAAAAGAAAGATACCCATAACAGTGGTTCTCAATCTTAAGTATGTATAAACTCCCCTAAAGAATTTTATTAAGTAGGGAGATTACCAGGATCCACCTCCAGTGATTCATTTAGTAACAGGCCTAACAATCTGCATTTTAACAAATATCTTAGGTAATTCTGAAGCTGGAAGACTTATATCATATCCTCAGAAACACTGCCTTGAAAACAACTCTCTTCATCAAGGTTTTTTATGACAATGCTGTGCAAAGACAAGCATGGATTTCAGAAGCAGGAAAAAAACAGAGCTTCTATTTCCATTTATTTAATTTACATATTTTCTTAAAATTTCCATTTTCTTTTGTGTGCTTACATTCTTTTACAAAACACAGTGGTATTATGGAAAATGTGAATAATTTGTAAGAAACACACACATATTGGGGAGCATGCTCAGTATTTTTTAAAACTGATAGGGTGCACAGTCAAAAGTAGTTTGGAGACCACTGAACTAAATAATCTGAATTCTCCTCCACTTTTCTTTTTTTATTTTTTTTGGTACCAGGGATCGAACTTGGGTCCTTGCACTTGTGCAGCAGGCGGTGAAACCAATGAGCTAAATCCCCGGCCCATCCTCCATTTTTCTTAGTTGCTTTAAATCTTAAATGGGAATAATTGACTCGGAAGCTCCTGAAGCTACTATGCAACTCTCCCTCTCTGTAATATTCCACTGTTGGCCCTATTCCAAGAAGCCCTTTGCTTATCTCTTTGCTTATAATCTGCAATCTTTGTCTGATCCTCTAGGGTAGCTGTGGGAAGGGAGGGTTTTTTTATTTATAAGATATCTTTTATTTATAAGATATATTCTGAATGGAAAACAGGATGCTATTTTCCATGGAAACAATGCTATTTAAAGTGGTTAGATTTTATATTTCAAACTGTTAACATATATAATGTATGTGTATGCTTTTATGATTCATCTTAGAGACCTAACTTAATTTTAGAATATCATTCCTATAGGAATACCTGTAAGAGTGCTGGACAATCAATTTATTGGTTTATAAAACAAATAAAATCACTCATGTCATGCAACCTAAGCAACAAACTAGTTGGATTTGACCCGATTTCAAAATATGACATACTTACCAAAGCTTTATGATAAAAAAGATGTCATTTTAATTGACTTTTTATAGGAAACAAGGAAAGCTCTAACTTCATCTAATTCCTAAGGAATGAGTAAGATATGAGCAGAGAGAGGAAGATGTTCCAATTTTATAAACTTGTTCTCACACAACGTTTTGCGTATCAGTCAGTTTCAAACACTTAGTGAATTATTTATAGTTTTTTCTCCATCTTCCAAAATATTTCCTACTGCTCCACCTACCATCAAGCATGTGTTCAGCAATTCAAACTTGAATAATCTGAGAGAAATGAGTAATAAGATAAAACTGCTATATGAAATTATATATATATATTTTTTGGGGGTACTGGAGATTGAACTCACAACCTTGTGCTTAAATGAGGCAGGCGTGATGCAACTGAGCTAAATTCCCAGCCTGAAATCATATTCTTTAAAATCCTAAAGTCCTACCTCTACTACGTACTTGCTGTTCCATTTATTTTAAGTCTCAGTTTTCTCCTGTATAAAACAGTGATAGTAATAAATACTATCTTATCTGATAGAATCACTGTAAAAGATTAAAGGAAACAAATACATAAAAGTCTTTGGAAAGTTATGTATACTTTTCAGCCAAAATGTAGTAAATGTTTTGTTTCCCTAATTATCAGTAAAGGGCTATGAAAATTAAGTTACATGATCTTCAAATTAATTCAGAAATAAACTATACAACAAACCTGGTACATCTTCAGTTTTTGTCTACATCATGACTGAGTTATTTAGTAACAAAATTAAATTGCAAATTTGGAAATGTCCACGGTCCTTCTTATACTGAATACCAGTGGTTTCAGCACTGAATAAGACTTTTTTGCAGAATTTAAAACACAGGATTCCCTGACTCAACTCCAAAACCTATGGATCAGAATCTCTAGTGGTGAGCGCTTGAATGTGCCCAATTTTTTTTCTTTCTTCTAAATGTGCTCAATTTGAAAAAATTCTACAGGTGTCTTCGATGACTAAGAACTACTGGTTTCTACTCAACTCTTTCACTGAAACAAAATCCTTGAGAATTACTATCATTTTGCATTTTTATAAAGGAAGCTACTAAAAAATGGCAGACATTCATAGATAATTTGTGGTGTTTCTTTCCATTAATATAAATTAAGAATTGATTGTGTTCCTTGAAAACTAAATACCACACCCCAGGCTCCTTAGTCACTAGCTCCATCTACTGGATAAACTTAGGAAAACTATAATTTTAGACCAGATTTTGCTTAAAAAAGAACTAGTGCAAAATTAAAACATCTAAAACCAACACGTTTTTTATGCAATACCCTTTTGGCAGCTGGAACTTTTTTTGAGACTAGATAAAGACAATTTTTAGAACTTCCTAAAGTAGCTATACCTAACTTTACACAGTCAAACATATTCCTTAAACTAGTACATTATAGTTAATTTTTTTTCTTTACTGTAATCATTTAAAATGCTCAGGGTGCTCTGTCTCAAGTTGACAAAATGAGCACACATGCTAAGCCACTTTTTCTCTGGTGAACGTACTGAAATGGCAATTTTAAATGTACAAAAGGAATTAAATTCATAAAGACTCTCAAAATAGGAAAGGAATTTCTGGAAAACTAAAGACTGACATAATCATGATGGCAAATAGGCATGTAACAGAGCATGTAAAAGAGGAAGCTGAACAGAGGAGGCAGGTTTTATGCTAAACTAGAATTTTACCCTATTCTTCACAAGGCAGCATCACTTATGAAAGACTTCGCAAATATGAATCATGAAGGGATTTTAGAGCTAGAAAGAAATGGATCAACATTTATCAAAGAGAAGTTTTGAATGAATAAGCAGAGATAAAGAAACAGGAGACTAACTGATGACCTTTTCAAACTGATGGATGATGACTATCAAACACCTATTAGGATGAATAAAACAAAACAACCAGCCAAACAAAAAACTCACATGCCACTTAATATTTCCCTGTGAAATTCTAGAACTCCAAGTGTACATGAAAGATCCTAAGTTTGCAAGTAGGACAAAGAAGGTCACCTACAAAGAAGTAATATCAGACTTCTTATATAGAATAATAAAATACTATTCGTTTTTACTTATGTTACTTACATGAAAAAGTTTTTCTGTCTTTGGAAAAACTGCAATGATATCATATAGCCGGACCCTTGAAGAAGTTGCCCTCTAGAAATACAAAAAGACCAGTAACACAAAATATATGCATGAATTCCTGCCTAGTGGCCTAACTACACTTACATTTTTTAAATTTATTTATTTTATTTATTTATTTTATTTATCTATCTATCTATCTATCTATCTATCTATCTATTTATTTATTTATTTGGTACCGGGGATCAAACTCGGGACCTTGCACTTGCGAGACAGGTGCCGAACCACTGAGCTAAATCCCGGGTCCTACACTTACATTTTAATAAAGTAACACTTCTGATACACTGTTGACTTTTTGTTTTGCTTATATAAAAGCACATGAGAATTTAGATACCAATATACAATCCACAAATCATCCTAACTTTCCTTTTATATTTGTTATCCAAAACATTGTATATGAGATATAAAAATCAGCCCTTGATCTTACACACTGATGGAAGAGTTTCCCGGACATTTACTGAGTATCTGTTCTGTGCTAGGCACTAAGGATACAAAATTATTAATACAAAATCACTAATATGAAATTATTCTCAATGAAATTCACCCCCTTTTTTGCAAACAAAAAATATGTAAGACCAAAGGTTATGTCTTCTATGTAATGTACATGACTAAGTGTGATGTAATTAAGTTCACAAAGAGAACACTGTCTACAAATCAAAGTGATAGATGAGCAAGAAAATACTTGACAGTCCTAGGACAAAAAACAGCACATTGGTAAAGCCAGAGTGTTATTGTTTAAAAAGGAAAATCTCAAACCTATATTGTATGCATTTGTACATGAAAAGAGTAGAAAATATATATTCAAATATATATCTCTGAATGCTAGGATAATGTGCGCTAGAACCAGAATGTTGTCTTGTAGCTGAATAAAATACCAAATTTTGACTGTTCACAGATTCTTCAGCAATTACTAATTGTTACAAAGTGGGTCAGGCTTTACTTGATCACCTCTATGATGAAGGTGTCCATTCTAGCTAACGATGAAATAGCTCACCTCAGGGATTTCAATGATCCTTCCTATCAACTTGACTTCTCAGATATGTTGATGCTGCTGACCTTCCCTTCTTTCTTTCCATTTTCTTTCCTCATTGTTCTCCTACTTTTAGGGCAGTTCTCCTCAGTCTCCGATTTTAGCTTATCTTCTATTTCACTATTAAATGGTGAAGTTCCTCAGGTCTCTTCTCTTTCCACATTGAACTCTAAGCAAGGAATCTTATCCATTCTCATGATTCCAACTGATCTCTGTAAGTGACCACTTCCAAAGCAGTACCTTTAATTATCATTATTCTGAAAACTACTCCTCTATTTCCAACTGTCCATTTTACAAGCCCCACTGGAATTCCATAACTCATGTCCTAAACATGGAACCTACAAATCTACTTTTCTTTTTATGTCCAATCTGAGGAAATGGTATTATTCTCTACCTAGGTGCTCAGGCAATCTGAGAAATCAGGGTGTCACCATCCTATATGACCACCAAATCCACTCAACCCTCCCACCTGGGTGTTTCTTAAATCCCCTCCTTTACCCATGCTAATAAATTCTGTGAAAGCTTATAACTTTATTTTCTTGGTTAAAAGCTTCAAAAGTGTTCCTCATTTTGTCTTCCCTCCCTGACCTCATCCCAGGTGGCCCAGTCAATAAGCTCAGCCCTACTGGTTGTTTCTCTATTTCCTAGAACAAACCGTTTTCCTTGGTTTCAGGTCTTTGTATAAGTTATCCTGTTCTTAGGAACTCTCTCTTTCCTGCCTGTCACCAATACACTGGCCCTAGCTTGAATATCAAGTTACTTAGGTTACACATTCCCAGAGTATCCTTTATTTGCCACTTCTCCCTTTTGAAACTTTCCTCACATTTCTAAGTATTATTTTTCAGTGCTTGTCTTCCAATTAAAATGGAATGCTTACACATTCCAAGATTACAGAGCAGTATTTCCAGCCCACCTTATGTCTGGTTCATGTAAGTTCAATGAGTGAAAGTTGACAGGGGATTCTTTAATTGTGGTATCACTGTACATGTGAAATGAGAAAAAAAGGCAAATAGAATACTGTGTGAATTCTAAGGATAGGGAGAGCAGGCAGATATATCATGGAGAGAATGAAGTAACATGAAATGCAATGGCATTCAACATTAATCAGAACAGATTACAAGGCCAAAAAGAAAGAGGAAAAATAATTAACTTACCAAAACATTGCAGTGAGATGGATCTGTAACTATTATCGTCAATCTAGTTAAAATTTTAATTGGTCTTGATTTTCCCTATAAACAAAATATGCTATCAATAAAAGCACAAAGCTTAACCGATTTTCCCTTTTATCAAGGGAAAGTACTCATTAAAAAGTATTAGCGGGCCGGGGATTTAGCTCAGTGGTTCTGGCGCCTGCCTCGAAAGCACAAGGTCCTGAGTTCGATACCCAGTACCAAAAAAAAAAAAAGGGGATTAGCTATAAGAGACAATGAAGATAGAGCCTAGCTCCCATTCAAGGACTTATAATACAGTCAAAGAAAATATGATGCATATATTAAACTACATAATGAGATAATTTAGAAATTGTAAGATTTCAAGAAGGAAGACAATCAAAGACGTACCAACTTGATAGTAAGAGAATGTTTCATTAAGAGCTGACACTTGATGGAAAAGTAAGACTGGTAGGCAGAAGAAAGTGCAGTTCAGGTTAGAGAATAGCATACTAATAGGTTATGTTTTAAATGAACAAAGAGATACTATGTTTCTTTAAAAAACACCTACCTGAACAATTGGCAAAGTTGTGAAGAGTTCAGAAACCACTACTGGTTTTTCAATTTCCTACAACAAGTAATAAATAGTCACCCTAGACTATATACATTAAAGGCATGAAGCATAATGAAAAACTTAACAGATTAAGTTCTATTACTTTTTTAAAAGAAAGCAAGCAAATTTTTAAGATTGAAAAAGACTAAATCTTCTCTAAAAAGGAAAAAAAAAGGAAGGAAATTAAAGAGCAGAGAAGTAACTAAGAGTATCAGTGGATAAAAGGGATAAAAACTAATTTTTAGACAGAAATAACCTATAAGGTACAGCTGTTAGCCTAGAAATAAACATATATATTTATTAGTATGCTTAAGAGAGGTGTCAATGAGTTCATGACAACAAAATAAACACAACATATTGTGATTACAGTTCAATCAATGCATTTTTAAACAATATTGAAAGTGATTTAATTAATATTAAATCAGCTTGAAGAATCCTTACACCATGCCACAGTACTTCCAAAAATGTCATTTGTGCAAATATATAGCAGCTCAATTGTTAACATATAACAGTGTACAAATAGAGTGCATTTAAGAAATACATTCATCTGTACTTTTCCTAGTCACAATATAAACATAACCACAAATACTTAATATTTTTATGAACTTATTAACTTCAGAAATCTAACTTTACCTGTTTCTTTTCCTTAAAGTCAACAACATGATTGATAGCAACAACTGAATAGCCAACTGAAAAGAAAAACGGAATATTCTTATTAAATATTCTTCTTGTACACACAAGCCTATGTTGATTCTAGATATCAAGATGAGGAGGCAGTGTAGCACAACAGTTATGGGTGGGAACTCTGCCTTGCTTTCAAATAGAACTACACCATTTACAAGTTACTTATTTTTAAGTTTCATGCTCTTCATCTGTCAAATGGTAATAATAAAAGCACTTAGTCCGTATGCTTACCATAAGAATTAAATAAAATAATATATGTAAGGTATTTTAGAGCAGTGCTAGCCACAGCCTGGGCTTTGTTTTAACCCACCATTTCTTGTTAGTATGACACTAAAAACTTGTGCTTCTGCTTTCCAATCTACCCTGTATTTTGCAGATTTTTCAGTTTATTCATAAGCATTAATGAAGTAACTGTCACATATCAGTGCTTACTCTAACTGTAAAAAAACCCAACACATAATACATTGTCCCTTTCTAAAGAAGCTTATAATGTATTAAATAAGGAGATAGCATCAGGAAAAGATTCACTGAGAAATTAATATTTGCAATGAGTCACATCCAGGAAAATTCATTTTATAGGAACTGTTACAGAATGTTAGCAACAAAAAGTCCAGGTCATCAGGCTTACCCTCCTCTTTTTAATGATGAGGCAAGTATGTACCAGAGAGATAATGCTAATTAATGGCTGCAATGGAAAGAAATAGTTATTTCCCTATGGATAGAGCTGGTCCTCCATCTATGGATTCAGCCAACCACAGATAGAAAATATTTGGAGGGAGGGAAAGGGACAGTGTGTAGGTACTGAAAATGTACAGAAGTTTTTCCCTTGTCATTATTCTCTAGGCAATATAAATGTAACAACTATTCACATTTCATTTACATTATACTGTATTAGGTATTATAAGCAATCTACAGGTAATTTAAAGTAGTTCAGAAGGATTTTCTTTATATGAAAATAATACCCAGTTTACATGGGATTTGCATAACCATTGATTTTGATGGGGAGGGACACTGTCCTGAATCCCCCACGGATACTGAGGGAAGTCTACCGCATAACGAGAACAAGAACTGGTAATTCACTTTGTACGCAGAGGTTCTTTCTAGCAGTTCTGAAAAATATCGATAATCACCTTCCACAATGAGCTGAAAACTGTCTGAGGAACCCATGTTACCGCACTAATATCTTTACTCTTTAACTTCTCAATCCCCTCACTTCATAGTGTAAGGAAGCCACAAGCTGCCTAACTCTAATAATCAAAACTGGGCATCTCTCGGGGCATCATCTGTGTTTGATTCAAATATGAGTAACATTCTAACACTCTGACCATGTGTCCACTCCCTCCTGTCTGGTATGACCTATGCCCCCACCTACCACCCCTCTAAACATTATTGTTCACAACACTTTACAGCCCCATGCACTCCCTGCTTGAGTCCCCAGCTTCTTGAATTTGGTCAGACACTGTTGTGAGAGTCGGGAAGGACTGTTACAAGCACTGGCTCAGGTAAACTGTACAGTTGGAATCCAGCCCTGGAATCCAGCTGAGCATACATTAGCTGTGAGGTTCTACACAAATTCCTCGTCCTCGTAGGGCCTCTGCTCCCCTAAGTTTTCATTTAAAATGCAGTAAAAGCAGGTAAAAGACATCCAAAATTGTTGAGCTCTTCACGCTAGGGATCTGGGCAACATTGCAGCTGGCAGGCTACAGGAATTTCCCATAGTCTTGAGCGTGACTCGACGGTTTTGAGGGCAGGAAAAGGTAGGGTATGAGGCCCGCGAAGCTGAGACTCACGGTGAGCCGCGGTTTCCACCATCCCGCGCAGAACCTTCAGATCTGAACCCGCTCTCAAGTCTAAGTCTGCAAACACCGCCATGCTGAAACCCCATGACCGCCCGCGCGCGCTCGTCTGCGCACCCGCCGGGCTGCGCGGGGCAGACTGGGAGTTGTAGTTTATCTTTTGACTATGGCTGTGGCTTCGAGTACCAGCCCAAACTAGTGTGTTCTACCAGCAGCCTATTTCAGTCCTTCCTTTCTTCTAAATGAAGACATTAGGTTCTCAGGAGGGGTGCATATCTTCCATAATCCCGCTATAAAATAATGAAGAAAGTGAAAATTCGAAATGTAACCATAGGGTAACTATATAGACCCTATCTTGAACCAGTTTTCTGAGGGCCTGAAGGTGCTGTTTAAAGAGCCGCAAAGAATCCGTTCTTCATTCCTTTCTTCAAAGTCCGTTCAGTTGTATAAAACGTTTTAAATTTAAGGTGTGGGTGTGGCCGACTCTAAGATCACAACAGAGGGCTGTCTGAGAAAGGCGTCTTTTTGCACAATCAGAACAGGCCTTGTGGAAGCATGCTGTCTCTGTTACAGCCGACGTCTTCAACCACTAGGTGGCAGGGCTCTCTCTAGAATGAACGGTTAGTATCAACACTGATTTAGCCAAAGACAGGTTTGAGAAGGAAGGTGCAAAACTGAAATATGTCTTTTACAATTTTCAATGGGAAATACAAGGTGGCGTAAGGCCAACATATTTGGTGTTTCTACTTTTTTTTAGATTTCTTATAAATGAACTCTTGAAGATTGATAGAACAATTACCGATACCAAAAAATTGTGGAATTACTGGATAGTTTGTTTATGTGAGAGCTTCTCAAACTGTCTGCTACGAAGGTCCAGTCCTCATCCTTCTCTCCCATTAATTCTCAGTGGACTAGCATGTGATCCGTAAGGCACTACCAGTAAGCAGCTCCAGCCTCTTGTGACTCACCAATATAACATCATTTAAACTGTCCTTCAGCTAGATAAGAAGAGTCCACTGATCAGGAACATGTATAAGGCAACAATGCTAACGTGTTGTAAACGTTTCTAAACGAATTTTCAAATTCTGTGTTTACGGATTACAAATATTACATAGGTAGTCTGCTCTCTGTGAACCATACCTTAGGCAGTACTCCTTTATTTGTAGGTTTCAACTGACTTCCTTATTGATTTCTGAAGGGAATTTTAAGAGGGCTCGGTTCCCTGTAGAAGTATGTAGTTCTCTTCTTGATTAACTTTTGTAAACAGGAAATATTTGGCCTTTCTGATACTTACTATTTTCTAATTGAAAACAGAAAAAATTACTTCTGCAAACAAGATCACACAGAACAAACTTTTTTTCATCAGAAAATCTAGTGTTAATATTTGTAGGTGAAGAAACAAGAATCACTACCTATGACAAACTCTAGAGTACTTTAAAATATGGTTGATGCTTAGTGAAAGTGACTAAGGTAACAATTTAATCTGATGCTACCATTGGATTAAAAGTGGGGTTCTTGTTTTAAAAGTCATGGTGCTGTTGCTCTGGACTGCACCTTTTAGAATTCTTTTTCCTCTATACCTTGGGCTTAGGTGAAAAGGAAGAGGAAGGCAAGAAATAAGATGAATACATAAAAATTATCTAGCACTACTCCAAGGTATAGCCAATCTGCTAAGTACTTACATATCTCATTAATTTTAAAAGCATCTGGGCATTAAGTGTTAATTTAAAAAATCAACATCCAGTTTTTACATCTGAGAAATCTAAGGCATTGGTAAGGGTGGTTAAACTACCTATGGATGGAGGCAGTTTGATTCAGTTCTTGTCTAGTGTGCTGTCTTCTGGGCAAAGCAAGTAGAGAATAGAGTTGTGGAGGAGAACTGAGAGACAAAAGAAAAAAGAGAAAAGGAAAAGGAAGGTGGGAACAGGGTAGGAGAAGGAAAGAAAGGAAGGAGGACTGAGAAGAAGGAAGAAGATGGGGTAGGTTAAAAGATTAGGAAAGAGGGGTTAGAAATTGGTCTGGAGGGTAGCTAAAGCTGCAAAGACTTGGAATTTGAAGAAGACCCTAAAAATTTCTGCCTAAAACAGGACGATATGATTACTGTAAACATTTTACATACATTATTTGATTTAATCCTCACAACCAGTCAATGAGATGTTGTTCCTATTATATCAAAGATGAATCCCAGGATCAGAGAAGGTGGGTCTTGAGTCATTTCTTCTTCCGTGGAGAACTTTAGTGAGCTTCTGCATCCAAAGAAACTTTGGGGCTCCCCTCAACATCTACAAAGACTTCCCTTGGACTGGCCCATATAGATGGTATGTGCTTGGTTAGTCTTTGGTCTTATCTGCCATTCATTTGATTCTTTCTTCTTGGGTGGGCCAAGAAACATTCCACTGGTCCATTTCTTCTTGCAATTTAAGGTTAAGGGGAAGCCAGACAAAAAAGCAATATTAATTACAACAGTATTTGAACAGTATTTCATTGGGACTATTTGGCAAAATATTTTTCTGAGACTGAGGGGAAAGTTTGGACAAATTGGAGAGGAGAAAGGATTGTTCCCTGGAAGAGGTATTCCTTGAATTGAATTTTGATGAATGAATTCAAAAAAGTAATATAGTGGAGAAATCTTGAGTGTATCTTGTCTGTCTAACCTTTCCCAGAGCCTGTGATAAGACATATCAGAGGGCCTACACTTAGGCCTAACCCTGAAACTCTGTTACTCCATAGGATTTCAGGAGTCCAAGGATAATTCCTCCCTCATCTGCTTGCTTTTCCCCAGATATTATAAAAATTTGGTTACTTTCTGTGATGGGATAATGTGCCCTGCTTGCAACATTATGTTTCTTTGTAAAGTGCAGCTAAGATGAAAGTGAAGTATTTCTTATGTTTCCATAAAACTCTGGAAAAATAAAGACAGATGAGAAAGACCTGCATGCTACAAAAAAACCCCAAAACAAAAAAACAAAACCCTAGCATAAGAACATCCTTTGATTATGAAAATAAACAGTATTCCTACCTCTTTAAGATGCAAATTGTGTCTGTGATAAAAACAATAAAACTTAAGAAGCCATTATGAAAGAAATCAAAGAAAGAACTGTGTGACTGACTTGTATATGGAAAAGACACATGATGTTAAATTTAGTGAATGCAAAGAAAAGGACTTGAATTTCAACTGGATTGGTTTCTTAATGTAAGTAAAATAAGCGATTGTATTAGTCATGGTTCTCCAGAGCAAAAGAATCAATAGGAAATGTGGTTTATTTAAGGAATTAGCTGAAGTGATTGTGGAGGCTGACAGATCCTAAGATTTTCAGTCAACAAGCTGGCGATCTAGCAAGATGATGGTTAATGTTCCACTCTAACCCAAAGGCTTTAGAACTAGGATCACTGATGGTGTAGTTTTAGTCCAAAGACAGGTAGGCTCAAGACCCAGGAAAAGTCAACATTTCAGTTCCAGTCTAAAGGAAGGGAAAAATCGATGTCTGGTTCAGCAGCAGTCAGGTAGGAGGTTCTCTCTTACTTGAGGGAGGATCAGCTATTATATTATATCACCTTCAACTGATTGGATGAGACTCACTCAGTTTAGAGAGGGTAATCTCTTTCACTCAGATTACTTATTAAAGTCCTAATCTCATCCAGAAACATGCTCACAGTTGTGATTTAAATAAAGTTTGACCAAATATCTGTCCTCCCAACAGACTAGTCAAGTTGACAAATAAAAAGTAAGCATCACAGGAATGGTGCTGCATGTTAAGTGAAAAAGAAATTTGCTCAAACAACAAAAACTTTTCATTGCAAGGAAGTTAACAAAGAAATTTCTTGAAGGCAAAAGAAAGAACAGGCCTTAAACAGAAATAAGCACTTGCAAATATAATACCTACAAGTTCCATTGTTCAGTATGTTGTAAAATGGCTTAGTGTTACAGGGCAAGTTATATGAAAAAACTAACTTATTTCTGGTATTTTTCATTGCAGCCAATATGAGAACAAATAGCTAAAAGCTATTTGTGTTGCCAAAAATTTTGATATGACTAATGACTGATGGAAATGGTGCTGCAAAAAGGCACAACATTATGAAGTGGCTTATTTTTTGTGTGTAGGGAGAAGAGATTTGAACATTTTAAGTGGACGAGTCAAAATTGGTAACCATGACTACAGATGGGATTCCTGCTGGGGCCAATATTCACATTTCACATCAGATGTATGAAACAGAAGCACAATATGACAAGATTTTGTCAAGACATAAAATTTAAACCAATTTATTGTACCACTGACCAGAAACCACTTTGAATTCTAAATTTAAAAACCATGCAAGTAATAGCTAAGGCATTAACCATGCCCCACACACTTCATGCTCCAAATAGCTATAGAGGATGCTGAGGAAAATTTGAACTGTTGGAAAGAAATTTACTTATAAATGTCCTCAAGGATAAAATCTTTATCTCAGCTTACTAGTGAAGATTGGATCAAATATTTGTTTTTTGTTGATGATATATAACCTCTTTAAATACTCCAAATACTCATCCAAAAAAGCATTTAAACTGATTTGTCCATTTACAGCAAAATTTTACTTGGGAAACTCACGTGTCTAGGAATATCCTAGCTCAGTTTTTGCACTGTAACTGGTTTCCAGATATGAAAATTATGGACTGAATTCATACTGTAACATCAAATTATAGAGCTGAACACTATCGACCCAAACTGACTTGATTTAAACTTTGAAGTTAAGATTAAATTGCTTAATTTGCTTTTTAAATTACTACTTTTAGTGTGAATGAAAATTACAAAGAGAAAATTTGAACTTTGGTGCATAAAAATAATATTGGAAAACTAGAATTTTACAAATAGCTTGCTTGTAATTAGCCTAAATTGGGGGTTAGAAAACTATGGCCTATGGCCAAATCCTATCTTCCATCTGTTTTTCTATGCCCTTCAGGCCAAGAATCATTCTTACATTTTCAAATGGTTGAAAAAAAGGTTTTAATGTGTTGTTTAACAAATTATACCAATCATGAACTTATTCATTCTCATGGCCTTAACCATTATCAATTCAATGAATTTTTGTCAGCTTACATACAGAAGGAGCAGCCATGCATTACTAATAGAAGCTGACCATCCTGATTCACCTTAATGTAAAGGAGTTCAATGACAGCAGACATAGTTTTCTTGTGATTTTTTGAGCTCAGCATGAAGATTGAATTTTTTTTTCAGAATGAGAAGAACCATACTCAACTATTATTCTCAAACACTAAATGGCTTTAGAAATACATTTTGTTGAAGACTTGATAATGTTGCATAATATAGGCAACATAAAATTACAAGACAAAACAATACATACTTTTTAAACTTATACTGTGATAGTCATTTCAATGAAAACTAAGTTGTTTGAACCACAATAATGTCCACATATGCTTCTTGTGCTGTTAAAGTTGAAACAAGAAGTGAGATTTTTCATTACTACAGAAAGTTACAAAGAATATATTTTCTAAGCTAAAACAATAGTTCCAGTAATGTTTTTTGGACCTTGACTTAAGTGCTAAAAATTTTCCATAGTCCAAAATCCATGTAATTGTGCAATTGAGGAGTTTACACCTACCTTACATTAGGAGTGACTAGTTGTCAATATAATGCACATTAAGTTGCAAATATCAAGAGAAGACTCTAATAAAATTTTATAAATATCTTCTAAATTACAAAGATTTTCAATTAAAATCATATGCTTCATTTCAGTGAAAATAAAGAACTAAAATATTTTGTTTCTCTGAGATAGGAAAATAAGGCCCAACTCTTCTCTTTTTCTTTGGCAGAGGGACCATGATCACAATGACAGCCATCAGGCCCTACCCCCTTGCTGTCTCGAGGATGAACTAGGATAACTATCACCAGCATCTTCTTGCCATCTCTGGTTGCCGCCACAATGGCTGGTTCCTTCAGCCTTGACAGGAGCAGCAGCCCAGCTGATAGCTGTGATACCCCATGGCTAAAGCCATTCAGGTGTTGCTGCCGCCTCCTTGAAGAGCAGACGTAGGAGTACACCTGACAGGGCAAAGATGGGGACGGACTTAGACCGCACTTATTACCCAAATTCTCAAACCCCAGAGGGCCAAGATCAACATTGCTACCACTCCTGGAAACCCCTTGAAAGCAGCAACAGTTAAAACTTCAGCCCTGGCAGTGTGCAGAAAAGCAGAGGTGTCAATCAAGCATTGCCTTTCCTGCACCTTGACTGCTCCTACATGCCCCACTGCCATGAGGGAGATGTTTGCTTTGTTTGTAGTATGCTGCTTCAGACTGATCCCAGATGGCCATGCAGCCATTCTATATGACTCCACCCTGTAACCTCCAGATGTCATCCCCCTTGTGCCATTACACTGAAAGTCTCAAAATAGGTGTGTGAGATGTGGAAGACTGTAAATGCATGGCTACTCCTATATATAAGCAGCATTCTGTCGTTCTACTTCGGTCATTCGAGGAAGGCTCTCTCCTGTGCATATCTCACTGTGCAGCAGCACAGGTCCTAATAAAGCCTTAGTCTGGTGATCTTACTGCCTACTCTTTGCTTTTATCTCAGGTAGAATGGGCTGTACTATGAAAGAGTTAGGAATACTAAGACCTATTAATCTTGAGCACACTTGGCAAGTGGAGACCACTTGCCAACAACTATGGAGACCTACAGAGACCTATGGGGACCTGTACAGGATCCTGAGTGAGGTACCTGGAGCTCCAGAAACCCACCAAGGGGCCTACAAGCTCCAGCTACTGAGTGGGATGGCTAGAAACTACTAAGAACTGTGACACTTAAGACGTAAAAGGCACTGGGATTCAAAGCTTGAAGCTGTAACACTAAGGGCTGAGAGCTTCTGACACTCAAACCCTGGAGCCACTAACATCAAGGAAGCTATACTTGCCATTTTGAGATTTCTGTCCAAGTTGAGCAACAATCTTCAGTTGGTTCATAATATCTTGAAACCTGATACAGGGGACCCTCCCCACATTATAGGGTCTTGAAGAAAAGGCAAACAGAGGTGATAATTGTCAGCAGGCTCAAGAACCAGCCCATGTCTGATTTCATCTTATTGTGTCTCCAAGATTCTATGCTAGTCAGTGATATGTCCTCACAAAAGCAATGAAGAAGTTGTCAGAGGTGATCAGAGTCAACCGTTTCTGAATTCCAAAAATTAACCAAAAGCCCTTAGGAATCAGTCGAATATTTTATCAAGAAAAATCAGTGGAACCTTGGTAAGAATAGGAAGCCCTGTAGCATTTTAATTTACCCTGGTCCTTTACCTTGGTAGTGGGCCCTAGAAAAAAACAATCTGTATTAGGGTTCACTAGAGGAAAAGATTTAACATAAAATAAGTATAAGATTTTACAAAGGATCTACTAGGTAGGCTTACAGTGGCCACTTGTGAAATAAGAGGTAGAAGAATGAAAAATGGCTGTCTGCATACTGGGGGGGTCCAAGGATTCAGTCAAAGATTGAAGGCCTGGATCTCACTGCAGAGTCACCAGTGCAATCTGTGTTGGAAAGCCAAAGGGTGTGCACTGGAAGGATAAAGAATCTGCGCTGGAAGCCTGAAGGTACTGGAAATGAATGTCCAAAGGCAATGTTGAAGACTGGAGCTCCTTCAAAATAAAAAAAAAGGAATGACTTTCTTCTGTCCCTTTTTATTTTGTCCAGGCTACAAGCCAGTTAGTTGGTGCCACCCATATCTGGAATGTGTCTTTCCTCGTTGTGGCCTGTCAGTCATCCACAGACACATTCAGAGCTTTACTAATCTTCTAGGAAGTTCTTACTCAAGTCATTTTGACATATCACAATTAATAATTATACCACCTATATTCCCAGCTCATGTACTGGTACCAGAGGGAACAGAATGGACCTCATTTATAATGACTTGTGATTGTAACTCATCCAGTGACTTATTGAGGAGTCAACTAAAGGGTTTGCCTTTATTTTTCCTAAGCCATGACGCTGACAGTGCTGAGATGGTTATGCAGGAGGCATTTGTGGGAAATATTTGCAATCACCGATACCTGGAGCAAAGAATAGTTTGGATAAACAATAGATTAACAAAAAGCTTAGGAAAAAAAACGCAGAAAAAAAGACTTTGAAATGATTTAACATATTCTTGGGAATATAGAAAGCTGTGCATATGCACAGCAAAGACCCAAGAAGGCCCAAAGCACTCATCTTTGGCTGACCTTTAGGTGCTGACTAAGTAGGAAGTGAAAGCTAAGGCAAATATGTAAACAGTCTGGCTGAAATTTAAAGCTATGAGTCAACACACTAACAGAACCTACTGTAAAGACTGGATCTAATTCTGCAAACTCTTGGTTCTAGCCACTTTGTAAACTCTGGAAAATCAATAGCTGACCATTAAACTAATGGCCACACATAACAAAGCATACAGATTTTATAAAATTAGCTCAGAATAATAACAAAATAAATGACAGCAACTATAGTAGTAACAACAAAAGAGGGGAGAGAATCTGATTTTTAAAGTTGCCACATTCTAATATCCAAACTATCCATCTTTCACCAAAAATATGAGGTACACAAAAAAAGAATATCACTAAACAGATAGAAATTAGAAAAAGGAACCAAACAGAAATTCTGGAGCAAGAGAGTATACCTGAAATTAAAAAAAAATCATTAAAGGGGTTCACCAACAGAAATGAAAAGGCAGAACTGAGTAAACATTAAAATAGGTCAATTGACATATACTGGCCTAAGAGAAAAAAGAAAAAAAAATGACATAATCTAAGAAACTAGAGAGATATCATCAAATGTACCAACATATACATAATGGAAATATCAAAATAAGAAGGAGAGAAAAGGACAAGAATATCTGGAAAAGTGGCCAAAAGCTTCTCATGTTTGATTTAAAAAAATGAGTCTATGCATCTAAACTGCTCAAAAAACTCCAAGCTATACTAAGACAGATTTCAAAAGTCAAAAGCAAGAGAATCTTGAAAGCAGTAAGAGGAAAATGACTCATCATATACAAGTGGCTTTCTATAAGATTAACAGCTGGATTATGATTAAAAACCACTAAGGATCTATAAAAAATGAACACAGATAAAGATGACTATATAAATAATTAAAAATGAAATACCAATATATTTCTTTTTCATGTTTTCTTTTAAAATGTTTTAAAATGTAACTGTATTAAAAAAGAATTATGAAAGAATGCTGTGACAAATTACATAATCTACTTGAAACTGATTGAAGAACAAAGTCTGAGTAGATTTATGACAAGTGAATAAATTAGTAATTGAAGAAGTCTTCATACCCCAAAAGAATAAATAAAATAATAACAACAAAACAAGGACCAGATACTGGTTTTATTAGTGAATTTTATCAAAGGTTTAAAGAATTCACACCAACTTTTGTAAGTTCTACCAAAGAATAGAAGAGGATGGAACACATTCATTAGGCCAGCATTGCCATGGTAGCAATGTCAGACAAAGTCTTCACAAAGAAACTAATATCCATTACAAAAATAGATGTCAAAATAATAAATGCTAACCAACCACATTAAACAACATATTAAAACAAAGCATCGTGCACCATGAGCAAGTGAGATTTACTCTAGGAATGCAAAAGTGATACAAAATAAAAACCCTCAATGAATAGAATATATTACATTAATAGGAGGAAGAAAAAAATCCACAAGATAATCTCAATTGAGATGAAAAGAAATTGTCAAAATCTGAACTCTTTCATAATGAAACATTTAGCAAAATAGGAATACAAAGCAACTTTCTTGACTTGATAAAGAGCACTTATGAAAAATCCACAAATACCATTATATTGAATGTAAATGACTGATACTTCTCCCCTAATATCAAGAAAAAGACAAAGATGGTCACTTTTTGCCATTGGTATCCAACATTATACTAGAATTTTTTAGCAAGATCAATCAGGCAAGAAGAAATAAAAAACATCCTGATTCAAATTAGAAAGTACAATTATGCCTATTCACAGATGATTTTACTTCATATTTGGAAAACATTTGAGAATCCACATACAAAACTAACAGCGTTAATGAGTTCAACAAAGTTGTAGTATCATATATGTAGTTTAAAATGACCCCCCAAAGTTCCATGTGCTCAGAGATGAGGATTTGGGGGTTGTAATTAGATCATAGTGCCCCAGTGATTTAATGAATGTGCTATTAGGAAATGGGTGTCCTGGTCACAGGAGGTAGGTCACTGTGTTGGGGAGTGAAATGGAGGGGTGTATTTCTGTTCCTGCCTCTTTTCTTCTCTCTCTGCTTCATGGCTGTCATGGGGTGAATAGCTTTCCTCCACTAAGCCTTCCCACCATGTCATTTATGCCTTGGATCTAGCCAATCTTGGAATAAACTCTTGGAAAGGATTCACCAAAATAAAACTTCTCTTCCTTTAAGTTGCAGATGTTGGGAATTTTGTCTGTGATGGGATAGTGACTAATACAGAAAATTAGTGCCAGGAGGGGGGGTCACTGCTGTGACTGTACCTGATCAGGTGGTTTAGAAGCCTTTATAACTACTTTACAGAAATTTTTTATGAACTCTGCTTTAACCACTTAACAGTTTACCCCAAGCATTACTTGAGTGGCATGTTTGTTTACATACTATCCTGAGGATCACTCAAGTGTCATTTCAACCAGTCGATTCTTATTTGCATGAGATACACTCATGCATTGGTTTACTTTATATTGACTACTTTTTGTATTCTTTTTAATTTAGAACATTGTATTTGCCTTTGATGTTTGTTTCTAGTAAAATCTAATAAGTTCTGAGTTTTTCTTAGTAATTAGTGTTTATTTGTAAAAAATAACCTATAATTTTCTGCTACAGTCTATAAAAATTCTTATCATAAGTACATTAGATAAAATTTTTATATTTCTCCATAACTTAGTGATATTCTTTTACAGTACAAATGGACACATTTGGGACACTGAGGCTGACTAGGAAGGAAGTGCCAAAAGATTTGCAAAAGAAAAAACTGAAAAAGGAAGAAATGTTAGTGTATCAGAGAAGAAAAGTGTGTTGTGAAATGGAAAGACAAAAAAGACATCTCCTTATTTTCAACTATTCATAATACAGAAATGATAGAATTCGAAAGAAGAATAAGACTAAAAGAATTCCAATAGTTGTCAATGATTATAATAATTTTATGGGTGGTGTTGACAGAGTTGATCAACATCTAACAAGCTATCCTGTAATCAAAAAGCAAGGAAAAAATATCATTATAAAATGTTTATGTACCTTCTGGACCAAACAATACGAAACTCATTTGTTATGTATTCAAAACAAGAGGATTCCAAAAGTAATTTGCAACTTAGATTAGGTCTAATAGACCAAACAATTTAAAAATATGGGATAGTGAAATGCCAACCTTAAGTCCACCATTGACATCTTCACCATTATGTTTAGTGGGTAGTTTTTTAACTGAAATTATACATCCCCAGAAAAATGGAAAAGCCAACACGACAGTGTAAAGTGTGTTGTTCAAAAACAATAATACAAAAATTCGGAAAGAGACTAGATACTACTGTTCAGATTGTAATGTTGCATGGTGTATTGAATGTTTTAAAATATACCATACACAGAAAAATTATTGAATACATTTGATAAAATTGTTATTTTTATATTTCATATTATCTTATTAAAAAATAACAAAAATGCAATTTTTGGTCATCCTGTATTTAAATAATTGGACCAGTAAGTGGTTAAATCAATGCCCTATGACATTGTTGATTCTCCCTGTTTCATTCTCTCCATCGACCCTGAATAGGGAAGGCATTTGAAGATTTGTTTAGTCATTGTTTTGCTTATCACAATAGCATGTTCCACATTTATTGTCAAAATAATGGTGGACTGGGGTGGGTGATGGTAGCTTTGTGGGAGAAGGGGTCAGGAATGCTAATCATCTTGCAAGGTATAGGGATGTCTTTATCCAAATGTTCTGCCAGGAGTTTGTGTAGAGGAAAAGCTGTTTATCATTATCAGGGCCTAGAATATAACTTTGTTTTACATATAAATACACAGGATTTAAAAAATAATTTTAACATGCACAGAATTTTCTAGGAGTGTAACTATTGAATTAATACAGGGAAAACTACTTTGCTTTGTTTGGAACTGTAAGCATTGGTTAGAAATAGGAGAATTCTATGGCCAGGGATTTAGCTCAGTGGCACTGTGCCTGCCTTGCAAGCATAAGGTCCTGAGTTCTATCCTTGGTACCGCAAAAAAAAAAAAAAAAAAAAAAAAAGAAATAAGAGAACTCTAATAAGAGCTGTTGGCAATTTCAGAGAATCATCACTGTGGCAACACTGCTCATATTGTTTGAATTGACTATACAGCATATCTATGTATTGTCACATATACAGCAGTCACATTCACAGTGATCCCTATGTGTGTATATATATATATATATATATATCACAATTAATATGTATTATTCTGAGGAGTTTAAGTAGGTATATAAAATATGTGAGCATATATGTATATAGATGTATACTTATCCCTTCAAAATAGTACATATTGATTAGAAGTATGGACAATTTTTAGTTAACATAAATCTAAACATTTATGAAAATTAGATAAAAGCAACTAACATTTTGATACAAGCTCCCACATACTTAAATTCATACTTATTTATTATTTATTTTTGATTCAAAATAGTAAAGGGAATATTACAAAATATTTCATTTAAAAGGAGCTTGGGAAAAAAACTTGGGCTCTTGTAAGTTAAAAATCATTATCTTTTATATAAGATCCATCATGTAAAAAATGTAACCATTTTAATACGTATTTGTATTTCTTTACAATAGTCTTTGGTTATAAAAATGAATAAAACTAAATATTTTTCCAGTTGAAGATTCAAAGCAAAATTCTGTATACAGTAATGCAAAATAATAATGATGATGATGATAACAAAATAACCTCTGCCCTTCTTTTGGTTCAGGATAAAAAAAGTATCAAATTTCCAGTCTAAAGCAAGTAAATGCTGAATTGTTTTTAAAAACTTAACTACTTTATTTCTCACATTGTGCATTTTCAGCTTAATATGTGGCCTACAGCATGGCTTCTCAACTGTAGCATTACTGATGTTTTGGAACAGATAGCACCGTTGTGGGGTTTGTCATGTCCATGTAATATGTTTTGCAGCATCTGACTCCTCTACCCACCAAATGTCAGTAGTATTCCTCCAGTTGTGACACTAGTAGGTGTTTCTAACATTACTAAATGTAAGCTGGAGGGCAAAATCTCAGAGTAGTAAAATTAAAGTATACATGTGAGGTAATTGTAGGGGTAGTGTATTAGTGATATTTCCCCCCTTCCCTCTCCTCCCCTCCCCTCATCTTTTTCTGAGGGATGTTTCAGAAAGGCACATGGGAAGGAAAAGGAATGATTTTCTGACTATAGCAAATTTATGGTTTAGCTTTCTTCTGGTACTAGGAACCTTCAGGAAGTGGGTAAGCTTATTGGGGAATGTTCCTGGAAAGATAAAGCCTTAAACCTCAGTGTCCAGCTTCAGTCAAGGTTCCCATGCATCTGATAGGCTGAGGAGCTGAGGTGTTGCTCTGTGAGGCTATGCTGGATTTGACACCAATGAGGAACAGAATAACATCCTGGAATATCCTGCTTTGGGTATGACTCCAGGTTCATCAGGCAGCCTAGGGGTTGAGGTAGAGGCACAGGAAACCACATTAATGACTGGAGTGGTATTTCCATCAGATAAATAGGATGAGGGCTCAGGGTCATATTTAATTTGATTTTAGAAAAATAATCAGATACTTCTTGCTCAGAGTAAAATTCACACCTACCTTGCATGGTGCACAGGTTTCTTTATGATCTGTCTCAACAGGTCTACCATTTTCCAATGCATTTTACACCATCCAGATATGATGAACCTTCCATGTGTTTATAGTACTTGTGGGCATCTCACTCTTTTCTTCCAGACTTCAGATGAACTTTCTGCATGTGTTGAAATGTTAGCTCTGTGAATTCTTTGTCTCTCCAGGCACAACTAATGTCTCTTTCCTCTGGGCTTGGTTATCTTTGGTTTATACCTATATTGAGAGGCTTTTCATATTGCATGGTAATTATTTACTTGTCTGTCTCTTCCACCTGGCAGGGAATATCTCCAGAGCTGAGAACTTGCCGTATTTGTCCACCCCTCCCACTTAGCACAAGGCCTATTACCATGCAGCAGGTACATGCTTATTGAATGACCGAAAGAATAGAATAGATCAGGTATAGTTTTGCCTGAAAACAGGGACAGAATTGTGTGAGTGTGCCTGTGTGTGTTGGGGATAGAATATACAGCCTTGTGCATGCTAAGCACAAAATCTATCACTGAGCTACACCCCTAGCCTGGCAATTTTGCATTCAAATATTATTTTGAAGAATATAGGAGGGTTCTCAAATCCTAAAAGGGTTGGAAAATGTAGAATAAGATGTAATAATCCTTCAATGAAAGCCTTTATTCTTGCTATTTTGATTCTCTTTAAATATCAATGTCTCTTTAGTTTCTGCCCCAATTACTGGTACCCTTTTGAGTAAAACTACTCCAAATGTGGTTCACTCTCTGAATTGCCATTTTCTCTCTTTTTGTCCCTTGAATCCATTCCAACCAGCTTTTACCCCCATCATTCCATTGAAATAGTTCATTTTTTTCTTTTCCTTGAAACATATTCTTCCCTTGATTTTAGGCACTCAATTTTCCTCAGTTCTCTTCACTCACTGGCCTCTCCTTAGTTTTTGCTGGTGTCTCTCTCTCTCCCTGACCTCAGGATATTGGAGCAACACAGAGTTGAATCCTCAGGCCGCTTGTCTATCTTTACTTTCTCTTGAGAGATCTTTACTTGAAGTTGTATCTGCCTCCCCGACATCTGCACTTGAATATTCTATAGAATCTAAAACTGAATGTGTCCTTTTTAAAAAAAGAACTCCTGGGCCGGGGATTTAGCTCAGTGGTTCCGACGCCTGTCTCACAAGCGCAAGGTCCCAAGTTCAATCCCTGGTACAAAAACAAAAAACAAAAAACCCCTAAAACAATACATGGTCTGCATTTGATATTCAATAATTAATGTTAACTCAATCAATAAGAGATTGCTACTTTTATCTACCTTCTTTTCATTGAGAAACTGAATTTTTCTATTCATTAGAAGATTTAGATTTGGACCATGGAGGTGACAATGTCCAGCTGTTCCTTGACAAAATCTTTCCATAGAAATTCCTTTTGTAAAATTCCATTGCTAATTAGATTCTCCACTAGAGGGTGTACGTGCCTCGCTTGCATTTCAAAAACAGTCCTGGTTTTAAAAAATTGAATAATTAATAAATAAAATAAATAGTACTCTTGAATGTATCTGTTCTCTTATTTATTATTCATCTTGTTTGGAGGAAATTTTTTAAAGATTACACTTAATTTGTAAAGAATGAAAATCTTCCAAATAGAAGAAAACATAAAAGTAACTCACAATGTAGGCAGGGACATTATTTTAAAATACAAATGACTCTTGGTTACAAGCGTTATTCTATACCTACTTCATTTTGAATATTTCATGAAAAATATTTATTGAACATCTAGTATGAACAGGAATGAGAAAATATCCATGTTTTTGGGGAATTCACAGTCTAATGGGAAAGACAGTTGTGAAAATATAAAGAAAGCATAATGTAATAATACTACAATAAATATATGAAAAAAGTGCTTTAAAAGGCTACAAAATGTGAGACTAGCTATCGTGATGGGGATTGTCACAGAGGACATTTTCGTGTCCCAAGCTAACTGCTTTTATCCCAAATGGACAGCCAAAATATCTCTGCTGACTGATTTAAGTCCTTGTCCCTTGATGTGTGTTTTCATCTGTGCCCCACTTGTAGCCACAGGGTGGTATTTGGATATTTATGTACAATAATCTTAGTGCAAGTTGAGCATCCCTAATCTCAAACTCTGAAGCACAAAATGTAACAAAATCTGAAACTTTTTGAGTGCCACCATGATGTCACAGGTGGAAAAATTCCATACTTGACCTTATGCAACAGGTCTCAAAATACAGGTGCAATAAAAATACTGTATACAATTACTTTTAGGGTTTGTGTATAAGGTATATCTATATAAAACTTAAATGAAATTCATGTTTAGACTTAGGTCCCATCCCTAAGATATCTCATTATTTATGAAAAGGTCAATCTGGGAAAATCTGAAATACAAAAGGGATTATCCATCTCAGAACCTATCACAGTGCCTATTTATATGTAGCTTGCACATGTTTACTGAATGCCTGAAAAAATAAGTCAGGTATAGTTTCTCATTATGTATATGGAAATATTCCAAAATCTGGAAAAATCTGAAATTGTAAACATTTTCAGTTCCAGACATTTTGAATTACAGGAAACTCAATTCATTGAACATCCACTTAGGCATTCTAGCTTTTCAAGTCTCTTTTCATACATTCTCTCATTCTTCCATTGTCCATATAAGGTCCAGGCTTCACTTTTTACAGAACAATCACCTTTATTATATTATCCCTGGTGATAGCCGAATGTATTTCTTAAAAGTTGCTAGATTTTTAATTTATAAGCTGTCATAATGCATAAACATAGCTATTGAAAATCTTGGCCTCTGCAGCATTACCTTACTTATGTTGATGTATAATGTTACATCCATTCAGTGAGAGAATGATGTAAAAAAGTGAGAGACTGAAAAAATCTGGAGAAGTGAGAGTAGGTCGTCTGCTGCCTTGGGCATGGCAAGTTATAGGAACCTGCGCAGGGATGACCTCAGCACGCTTGACTAACCCAGAAGTTGCCAGTAAACCCTCTGGGCAGAGGAAGCTTTATTTCACTTGTGTTCTTTAAGTAAATGTAATTGCCAGAGTGTGCTACTTTATGGGAAAATAAACTCGCTTCTGTCCTGTGGATGGGCATGTGAGGGTTTGCATAGATATCATGAAGCTATGCATTTAGATGAGCTAGATGAGTACCTAGAAGGAAGAAGGGCTTATAAAAAGATGATAATTCATGTTGTAGGACTCTGCTGTTCTTCTTTACTCCCCAGAGCAGTTTTTGGAACAGGAGATTGCCAGTTGGAAACATCAGAAAGCTGTATTCTCAGGTACCCTTACAGGCAATTTTATGAGAAAGCTGTTATAGGCAAATGAGGTTCTAGATGAGAATTGGTAGTTTTTAAGACAGTTTTCTTAATGAAAGAAGTAAAAAGAATAAAAACTGAAGATATGATTTGATTTAGATGCCAACACTTCACTTACTATTTGCAGTATAACTGCCAAAGAATAGGGAGGCAAGGGGAGGAGTAAAGGAAGCAGCACCTTGATACAGATTTTAAAACACCAGGAAACTAAGGGCAAAATGAACAGCAAATTTCACTTTGAAAATGAATGTTTTGATATTTTATGAATATTTTGTGATGATTTATCTTTAGTTTTTCTTTGTGAGAAAAGCACGGAAAAATATATGTGAAATATTAGCATTTTTATGAGGATACAATTATTTGTTAGGGAAGGCTAGAGGAAAACAGAAAGAATTCCAGATTGGTCTGTCAGGATTTCAGAATAATACAATGATAGATGAAATTTAAAGTCAACAATAAGCAAAGTAATGCTGCAGAAGCCAAGATTTTCAATAATTATGTTTATGCATTGTGACAGCTTATAAATTAAAAACCTAGCAACTTTTAAGAAATGCACTCAGCCATCACCAGGGGTAATACAACAGAGGTGATTGTTTATAGAACAAAGGGAAGTAAGTCTGGACCTGATGTTATATGGGCAATGGGAGAGAAAGTAATTTTGAAAATAGTATTTAATGATTATTATTTGGTGCATTTATATGTCACAAAATTTAAAAGTTGCTATGGACTAAACATTTTTTTCTCTCCAAATTTGTAAGTTGAAATCCTAATGCCCAGTGGAATGATGTTAGGTGAGGCCATTAGAGGTGATTAGGTCATGAAGGCAGAACTCTCATGAATGGGATTAGTGCCTTCACACAAGAGTTTCAAGAGCGCTCTCTCACTCTCTCCTGCTTTGTGAGGACACCGTAAGATGGCTGTCTATGAGCTAGAATACTGGGCCTCACTAGACACTGAAACTGCTAGTCCCTTGACCTTTGCTTTCTCAGCCACAAGATATGAGAAATACACGTTTGTTGTTAAACTACCTAGTTTACGGTATTTTTGTTATAGCAGCCCTAATGGATTAGGACAAAGGAAAAACAAGAACCAGAGCTACTGTGAAATTATACATGGGCTAAATGTTGGTAAGAATGTGAGTGGGGAATTATACTGACTATGAATTCAAATAAAAATAGAACTTTACTTCAAAATCTGTGTAATCCACTAATGTGGAATATTATTTAAAAGAGTCAAGATACGCACTCAAGGGAAAAAATATTAAAAGTCAATTAGGTAAAACTGAAAATTGGCCCTAAAAGTTAAAAAAGAAAAGTCAAAGGTGTCTTGAGAAATGTACCACTTTAAAGAACTTTTAGGAGGTCTTATGACAATTTTAAACCTCAAAAGCAAAAATTGAGACATTTGATCTTGCCACATATGATCGTGGACAAATTTAAATTTTGGAACCCAGCTTTTACTTCGTCTTTTATATAGAAGGGGAACAAATGGCTTCTTAGATGCGCTTCAGCTACAAATTATTTTTCTTTTACTTGATATTACTGTGCTACCATAATGTTGAAGAAACTTCATCTGTTCTCTGAAGTATTAAATAATATGGCTTGCGTTGTAGCTAGACATTATCTTCTATTCTTTCTCTGACTCAATGAATTGCTTTGTTCATCCCAGGCACAGGGGACCCCCTGAATTGTTGGTCACAGTGAAGGAGCTATGAACATTACCCTGCCATTTAGGGGAAATTTTTTTCTCTTAAATTTTTTTTTTTTCAGTGTATAGGGGAAAGAATATAGGCACAGTAATCAGAAAAGCCTGAATTCGAAACATAATTAATGCTTACCAGTTGATTGCAATAACAACTCTGTTTCCTTATCTGCAAAAACAGGGTTACTTTCCACTTTGAAGAATGAGATTATTCAGCACTCAGATCAATACATTTTGAGATATTTGTTCCTTTTTTTCTTATTTATAATCCACCAGGGCCTAACTAGAAAAGAAAACAGATTTGATTATTTTTGGATTCTTAAACCAAAGAAATCAATGCTGGCTTCAATAGAATCTTTAAACAAAACGGAATGAAGCAAATCTCACAAATAATAAAAACAGCCACAGTGACAGGGTTTGAATACCAAAGGGGATCTTAGGCAATAGGTATTAAATCAACATACAGCTCCAGGATTCTTCTGCAGAACATTATAAATGGTCATTTCTTTGCTTGTATACAAGATTTCCAGAATGTCGTGGGAAAAATGAACTCTCATTTTAATATATTAGGCTTTGAAGATTGAATATAAATAAAGGCAGCCAGGCTTTCTTTTCAGATCTGAGAGGTCTGTCTCTAGATGCCTGGAAGGTTAGTTAGAAAGGGTTTAACTCCTCATGCGGGCCGTGGTCAGAGCCCCCAGCTCCTTCTTGGTGCCAGGATCTTAAGGTTTCCCTCTCTCCTTTTCCTGTCTTCTTTTTCATCTGAGCTCCTACTCCACTCCAGTTGACTGGTTCGCCTTTCCTATCTTCGCTTCCTCCCATAAGTGCTTAAAATGGGAAAGGGAAGAATCTGTTTCCTCCTTTAGTTCTGAAAAGGGTTTTTTAATTACAAAAAAAAAAGGGAAAGAATGAAAGAAAAAAAATCCCCCAGTAAGGTTCTTCACTTCGCAATGAGTCCGAACGTCCGCTGACCCCCAGGTCCTTTCGAAAGAAAAGAGCCCCCATCAAATCATTTGCTACTGGGAGGAGGCTGGTGACTGCCCTGTGGGAGGGGGTCTGAGTCTCCTGCGGCAAGGCGAGGTCCCTGGGCGAGGAGCCTGGCCGGGATCCTGGGAGGCGCGCGCAGCGCCACCCCCCGCGCAGTGGGGAGGCGCGGGAGCGGTTGCGGTGCTGCCCAGCCGGGAAAGCCCGTCCCAGGGGCGCTGGCAGCGGCGGCGGCGGCAACGGCGGCAGCGGGGGGGACGCTACACAACTGCCGCAGGGGAGCGGCGGCGGCGGCGGCGGCGGCGGGCGCGAGGGGCGGGGCGGACTCCGCAACTTCTGCGGCTGCCGCCGCGCGCTCCTGGCCGCCCCGCTGCGGGCTGCGGCGCGCCCGGCCGAGGCCCATCCGCGAGCCCGCGCGTCGCTGGCGTCCGTTTCCGTCGGGTGTCGCGGCGCCTCACTCAGGGCGTCCCCGCAGCGGCTGGGGGCCTGGGACGTGCGGGTCCGCGAGGCCGAGGCGGGCGCCCCCCAGCGGCCAGCGCGGGCCCCATGGCCGGGCCCCGCGGAGCGGAACCGGCGAGGTGAAGCCGGGGACTGGCGGCCGAGCGCGTGGCGGGGGCGCCGGCTCCATGGGCATCGGTGCACAGCGGCACGATGATGGACGTTAACAGCAGCGGCCGCCCGGACCTGTACGGGCACCTCCGCTCCATCCTCCTGCCTGAGCGCGGGCTGCCGGACCTGAGCCCCGACGGTGGCGCCGATCCGGTAGTCAGCTCCTGGACGCCGCACCTGCTGAACGGGGTCCCCGAGGTGACGGCTAGCCCCTCGCCCACCTGGGACGGGACCCCGGACAATGTCTCCGGTTGCGGAGAGCAAATCAACTACGGCAGAGCCGAGAAAGTTGTGATCGGCTCCATCCTGACGCTGATCACGCTGCTGACGATCGCGGGCAACTGCCTGGTGGTGATCTCCGTGTGCTTCGTCAAGAAGCTTCGCCAGCCCTCCAACTACCTGATCGTGTCCCTGGCGCTGGCCGACCTTTCGGTGGCCGTGGCGGTCATGCCCTTCGTCAGCGTCACGGACCTCATCGGGGGCAAGTGGATCTTTGGCCACTTCTTCTGCAACGTCTTCATCGCCATGGACGTCATGTGCTGCACGGCCTCGATCATGACACTGTGCGTGATCAGCATTGACAGGTAAGGGACGGGCCACCCCGTCCGGGTCTGGCCGGGGAGGTGCTGGGCGCTCAGCCTCGGAGCCCTTGCCTTCTCGGGAAGATCAAGGCTGGCTTCACACGGGATGAAGAGTAGAGCTTAAAATACAGTCCCACAAGCCACGATCCTACGACTTTAATGACAGCCTATATACTTACACCTTTAAAAGAAAAACCGAAATGTTATTATCGTAGTGATAATTTTAAGACCAAAGTTAGAGTATTTTAAGCATTAGCAGTTCCACCAGGGGGTTCCTTGGCTTGGTTTTCAGAAGGAAGAGATTTGATGCTTAAAACTTTGACTTGGCAACCCTTGCTGTGAGCAGTGGAATCATTTCTTGCTTTAAGAAATCAGTTGAAAAAAAGCTACCTTGCTTCTGATTGTGGGAGCAACTCTCTACCAATGAAAGGACCTTGGATGGTTCCAGAAGTAGGGGTCTACCAGTCTTAAATATTTTACTCTTGTGATTGCTAATTCTGAATCCCGTTCTTGTGGAAGTCTGATTTCAGTGTTTGGCAACGCTGTCGCTTTCTTGCCAGCTCACTGGATCCTTACTCCTTGTCGAAAAGGTAGGTTCTAGTTTTTCTTCATCCTATCCATTGGGAACCTTCGCATGGGAACTCCCTCAATGGAATAATCAAAACAGGGATCCTAAGGGAAAATTGCAACTTTGGGTAGCATGTTGAACTAGGGAACCACCCAATTTCTTGAGACTCTAAGATTATAGGATTTTGAAATAAAGCTAGTCTTTGACCCTGGGAAATATGCAATTGAGAACCTGAAGTATGGTCTCAGTGCTCTTCAACCACAGAACAACTCTGACTCACTTGAAATATTAAACCATAATATTCACACCCAGAATTTTCTGGTGTTTTAAAACCAGCACAGATTAGTATCCTATGGGATTAATGATACAGATAAACAGTTGCTTATTTTCTTAGTCTGCTCATAAAACCTTTACATGTGTAGACCTTTCAACACAGGAAAAACAATTGATGCTTCCACATTTAAAATGACAGTGCCCCAAAGGATGGTCTAGCATGTACTGAGATTTTCCTTCATTTCCTCCTTGAAAACACTGCTATTTGTGGTCTGTTGATATGTAAAACATTCTGCTGTTTTACTGTTTGATCAGGGTTTATAATTACTAAATAAAGGGAAGATAGGAAAGGGAATATTTTCAAGAAGAAAAAAGAAATACATCATAGCTGTATTGAGTTAGAGCTTTAGATTTTAAAGAAATTGATCCTGCCATTTTATGTATCATAGCAGGAGCTTCTGACAGCAAACAAGGAATTATTTTAAGAATGGAGCATGAACTGCATATGTGAGAATATTGGCACCAAACTTGGCAGCTGAAGTTCTGAATTACTGTGGTTAAGAATGACAAAAACATATGCATTTACAGTCTGGCTGTGGCAACAGGAATTAGGAGAGTGCACTCAATGTACATAATAAGCATATACGTGAATTGTAAGCACAGACATCTGACTGCTCAGCCAACCAAAGCAGTGCTTCTTCATGAATGAAGTCCTTGTAAATGGAATTTAGTGTAATAAAACAACAATTTATGCTGAAATTTATATCTTTTCCTGTTTAATAACTGATAAATGAAAAATAAGCAACACATTGTGCTAAGCCGTTTCCTAGGGCAACCAGTGCTCTTGTTCTCCTGGGCACATTCAGGTCTGACTGAGGTTACCCTTTGAGTGCTGAACCTGAAGTAAAGGCATCTTCACTGAGTGTGCACATACGATTTCGCACTAACAAGAACGTCCTGAATACGGAGAAGAGGTTAATTCTTCTTGGCATGCGGTTCTGATTTCTTGCTTAACCATATTCTTACAATTGTAGCAAATTATGGTTATATAGGCATATAGATTCTTTCTCATTTTATCCAATGAGAATTGCCCCATGGTGACTTCTGCCTAAAAATAATTTTAGAAGATTAGCATATTATTTCTTTGCATAAAATGAAGAATTGATAAAATTGTAAGAATCAGATTGATTTTCTTCTAAGAACTTGAAAAATTTAAAAAGAGAAAAAGGAAAATGCATTTGATATCCACGGTGAATTATTTCTAAAGAAAATGTTTCCTTCAGTTCTAATGCAGAATATGCCAGATAATATAAAATGTGCTATTGATATAAAATGTGAAAAAATTTAATCTTCATTCCCTTATTCATTTTCCCTTGGGTACTTAATATAGGTTACAGTGTACTTTGTGCAGCACAATAAAACATGAATAATAATCTTGTTTTTGAGCTTATACTACTGTATTGCGAGAGTTTGCATGTCTGTGGGGCATTTAAAATGTTGGCCAAAATGAAACCTCAGATTTTTTTTCTTAAAAAAGCATCCCATAATACTGGGGCGCTTTCCTAGCCTTTTCTAATGCAAAGCCATATTGTTCTTCACAGGCTTAAAAACCCCACCTCCCACCCTTTTCATATAATGACTCATGTTCATCGAAAAAATGGTAACCATTGGATGGGAACTATTTATCTTTCCACCATTAACCAGTCTTTCTTGAATTGCACTCTTCTTTTTGTTTCTTTTCGGTTAAAAGCAAGGTGACATTGGTCCTAGCAGAGACCAAACCACCTGAAATTTATATTCCATCTTCTCACCTTTTCAAAAACTACCTGTATTGATTCCTCATCTCTGGTCTCTCTTCAGCTTTTCCTCTCTACTAGGTCAACCCCGAGCTTCTGTCTTGAAGAAACCTTTCTTTGGCTTTACTTCTTTCTCTAGTTACTGCTCTACTCACAATTAAGCTTCTTCAAGGTCTGTATGCACAATCTGTCTTTCCTTTCTTACTCCTCAGTAGATGCGTTTGGCAGTCACCAGGCCTACTGGAAAATTCGAACTGGCCTTCCTAGCTCCACTTCTGTCCACCTTTCCATCCAGTCCCTGTGAAGAAGATAGAATGGTCCATTTAAAATTACTTTCAGTCTGTGTAACCACAATTGCAGCCAAGATATAGGATATTTTCATCCGAGAAAATTCTTTTTAAAAAATAGAAACCAAGTGACCCTTTATATGTAGTTTCAAAATATGCAAAGCAGTTTTATACATTGTTTAGGGAAGCTTATGTAAGGAGTAAGATTATAAAATCATGCAGAGGCATGATGGACATCAAATTCAGGAAAGTGATTATCTCTGCTGGGGTGGGTGGAGTGTGACCATTGTGCGCACAAGCAGCTATACTGAGACTGTTTTGTTTCTTGATATCAGTGGTGGATAAGTTTTGTTATTCTTTGTATGATCAAATATATTTTCAAACTTATTTTTAAAACTTATTTTTGTAAGAAATATGTGTTGAAAAGTGCACAATATTAAGTGTGGAGCTTGATGAAGTCCAGCAAAGTAAATACATACTTGTAATCAACCATATCAAGAAGTAGAAGCTTGTCAACCTCACAGAAGTTCCCTTTCCCTTCCCAGTTTTCAATTCCCACAGATACCCATTATCCTAACTTTTAGATCACAGTACATTTCTGCTTGGCCAGAACATCATTTAAGTGGAATTATATCTCCTTTGAATTTGGCTTCTTATGTTTGTACCTGTGAGGTTCATCCATAGTTTTTAGTTTTTAGTGGTTCCTTCATTTTTGTTACTGAGTAGTAGTCCAGTGTATAAATATGGTATAATTTATCAGTTCACCTACAGCACTGAGTTGGGTTGTTTCTAGTTTCTGGCTATTACCTATAATGCTTCTCTGAACGTGTATTTCTGTATAAGTCATTTTGTGGATATGTTTTAACTTCTTTTCAGTAAACACAAAGCTGAATAATAAAATATTTTAGACTATTTTAATTCTACGTATTCTCACTCTTTGTATTATTTATTTGTATTATCATTCATTTCAAGTCTACATTTTTTTTTTTTTTGGTACCAGGGATCAAACTCAGGACCTTGTGCTTGCAAGGCAGGCGGCAGAACCACTGAGCTACATCCCCGGCTCAAGTCTACAGCTTTTTAAAACCCACTCGTTATTATTTTTATTTCCTCCTTCCTTTCTCCTTTCCCTGCCTCTCTCCCTCCCTCTCTCTCTCCCTTGCTCCTGTCCTTCCTGCATTCCTTCCATATTGGAGATTGAACCCAGGGCTTCCTAACTGAACTACATCCCCAGCCTTTTTTACTTCTTATTTTCAGACAGTCTTGCTAAGTTGCCCAGGCTAGGCTCAAACTTGTGATTTTGCCTCAGCCTCTCAGTGTGCTGGGATTACAAGCATGTACCACCATGCCTGGCTTTTAATTTTTAAAAAAAATCAATATTCATTTTCATTTGCCAACATGTTTAGTTTTTCTCAATGCTGTTTTCCTGCACTATTCTTTCTTTCATCTGGGATCATTTTCTTCTGTCAATTCGATTTCCATTAGCATTTTCCTTTTTCTTTTTAAGTCAAGGTTTGTGCGTGGAAGACCCTCTCAATTTTTACTTTCCTGAAAATGTCTTAATTTCACCTTTGCTTTGGAATACTTTTGTGGAGTGTAGAATGCTGTATTTGCAGTTTCCTCAGTACTTTAAAACATTGTTCCATTGTCTTCAGACTTTCATCATTTCTGTTGACAAACTAGTCATCAACTAATGTTTTTACTACTCTTTTGCAGGCAAGATGTCTTTTTTTCCTCTGGCTGCTTTTAGGATTTCTTCTTGTCTTTTGTTTTCATCAGTGTTTCTGTGATGCTCCTAGGTGCGGCAGTGTTGATTACTTTTTGTTGCTTATTTATTGTTAATCTACTTTGGGTTCTTAGTGATTTTTGTATTGTGATTTTGTATTTTTGTATTTTGTATCTTCAATCAGTTTGCTCTTCTCTCTTCAAACACTTCTACTATTTCATTCTCTCTCTTCTCTGTATTTGTCTTTGTCTTTTTATGTATCACACATAAGTCTTGCAGTCTTTTACGTATTTTCCATTTTTCTTTTTTCTGTGTGCTTCAGGTTTTTTTTTATTTTGGTGTTGGGGATTGAACCCAGGGCCTCACACACATAGGCAGATATTCTACCACTGAGCTGCATGTCCAATCCTGTGCTTCAGTTTTTACCTGTTTTCCACATTATTAATAATTTCTTCTGCTATGTCTAATCTGTTTTCAACCTTATCTATTGAGTTCTTAATTTTAGTAATTATATTTTATAGTTCTAGAAATCCCTTTTATGTTGATTCTGATTTTCTGGTGAAAAATTCTTCCATCTTGTTAAATTCTGCCATGTGTTAATTATAGGTAGATTTTCTTTGTGTACTAATTCCAGGATGTGCATCCCTTGGAATTATGCTTTGTGTGATCTGTTGTTTTTTTTTAATCTCTCTAGGTATTTGGTCTGTGTCATAGCAAGACTGGTAAATTTGGTCTGTATACTCAATATTTTGTATGAAAATTGTAGATATTATGAATGATGTTATTTTTCTCCAGAGAAAATAGCTGCTAGGCAGACATATTGAAGGGGTAATTATTTTAATCCAATTAGAGACTAAGCTAACTGTAAGCTATGTTTTAATTTTGATAAAGCTCTGTGACTGGCAGATGCCTGTGTCTTGAAATTTCAACTAAGAGCCTGGGGTTTTCTCAGTGACTTCTCCCTCTGCCTAGTTCAGAACTCTAATGTTTCTCTTCAGAAATGTGAGACTGTAAATACTCTCACTGAAAACTTTTTGGGACTTTTCTTCATGGCTTCTTAGCTTCTTGCCCTACACAGTTTCAAAATTTAGCAAATGCCTTCAAGGGGATACCAGATGAGTGCTGGGCTTAGTTTTCTGCTCCTCCCTTCCCACTGGTATCTTGACCTTTTAGGTACATAATTTTTCCTTCTAGTCCCAAGTGACTGCCAAAAGCTCTTCTGGTGTTTTTGCCTCTTAATAGTCACTCTCTGATTTTTGCTTGGATGCTCAGCACTTCACCTCTCACTTTGTTTTAGCAAATAACCCAGGGGAAAGAGTGGCTGTGGAATTTTGATTTATCTTTCTGTGGTTCTTTTTTCTCTAAGAGTATGTTCTCTACAGACTTAGATAGCTCAACAACTCCATGATGCCTTCAATCATGTGTGTCTGTTGTGTGTGTATTCGTGCTTTATTCAGCTTTTTAAGTTGTTTCAGCAGGATTGATCTGAAACATAAAGAAATCCAGTTATAGCTAGAAGTGAATGTGTGCTCGAAATATTTTAAACATACAAATAAAGAAATATCATCATATAAATTTCCTGCTTTAAATGCTTCATTGGTTCTTCTTTTCTCTTGGATCCAGATTCAAACTCTAGCATATCTAAAAGGTCCTTGATTTGTCTTTGCCCTGTTCCTCAGCATCTTGTACAGCAATATGTCTTGGTTTCTACTTTCCAGTCATTTTGACTTTTATGTTTTCTCTATCATACTAAATATTTTCCTACATCAGGCTAACTCCATGAAAATCCACCAAATAATGTATAGTCATTTGCTATATGACATTGTTTCAGTCAATGTCAGACTGTGCATACAATGGTAGTCTCATAAGATTATATCATGCAGTGATAGTGCAGCCGTCTTAGTTTGGGAGTATTCACTTTATGATGTTTGTACAATGATAAAATCACTTTACAGTGCATTTCTTAGAATGTATCTCTGATCTGTATTGTTACACAATGCGTGTCTATATTTGTGAAAATAATTTCACATTTGAAGTTGTTTGCTAATTATGCGATTTTTGATCCCAACTTGGAAAGCTTAAAAATGTTTTGATTCTTCAGATTGGCAATGATTAAGATGTCTGAAAAATACCAAGGGTGGAAAGGATGTGGAATAAACAGAATGTTCATATGTTACTAGTGGTATTGAAAATTAGCGAGCCCTTCTGAAAATAATTTGTTGTCATGTATTGTTGAGGGTATATATAGATAGATAGATAAAATAATAGGAACATAAGAGGTATAGATATGTGAATATATCTATATCTATCTATATGAATAGATCTCTATATCCTATGATCCTCTTATTTTGTTGTAACATATATATCAGAGAGACTCTTGTATACCAAAAGCCTTCTACAAAAATATATAATATCCACCAAATTGAAACCTCAAAACTTGAAATAATATATACCCATGTGAATAGTAGACTGAGTAAATAAATTGTGGTATAGTCACACAATAGAATAACTATTCAGGAGTGGTTATCAAACTTGAGTATGAATCAGAACTACCTTGAGATCTTGTTGAAACACAAATTTCTGATTAATTGAAATCAAATTTTAGATATCATATTTTGCTAATAAATACTTTAGTGTCACAAACTTAATGCTCAATAGAAGATGCTCGAAAGAATGCATGTGTGTGATTCCATTCATATAAAACTGAAGTAGACCAACACCATTGTTTATGTATAGGTATAAAGAAAAGAAAAGAAATGTATATCATAAGAACTAGGGTAGTGCTTGCTTCTTGGTGACAAGGAGATTGTGATTAGAGAGACATGTTTCTGAGATGGTGTAATATTCTATTTCTTGATTGAGAGTTCATGAGGGTTCACTTTCAAAATTATTGTTAAAGCATCCACATGTATTTTAGGTATTTTCCAGAATATGCATTTTGTTTTATAATATAAGATAGAAAAGTATTTATTTGATGACATTTTGTGATGTGTATTTGGGTCTATATCAGATTTATGATTGATCTGAGCAGGTGCATTTTTGTGTTTTAATGTATCAGCAACCATTTGTTTTTAGCTTCATGTATGCGAGTGGGGGTCATCTTTGGGTTGTTCACAGTTATGGGAACTCTTGTGGCTTATTTCCAAGAGCTGTAATACTTAGTTCCGAATGGTGTCTAGTTGAAGTCTTGCTTCCTTGCCAGGTACTATGACTCATTCCTTTGATGATCTGTGTTCTGCTCTTGGGTTTTCTGCTGTGATCAGCAGTGCAGGGCATTTTGGCTTCTCTAGATTGCCTTTCTCTTCGAAGAAAGTCATCCTTGTTCATCTCTAAAATTAATTTTGTAGCTTTTAGATACATTTTAAGAATTGACAATCCTCTTCTAGCTTTGCTAAGAAGAAGTGAAAGAGAAGAGAAGAAACAGGGCTTCTGCCATGTTCTTCTGTAGCACTTCCTCCAGACAACCTTAATTTTTTTCTATGTTAACTAACTGAAAGTAATACCTCAGGGGAGAAGTGCTAACTGCTAATAGATGTTCACAGACTACTTCCACATACAGAAATCTCCTTTCATCCGTACCACAGCTTTGTGAGGTGAGCATTATTACTGCCACTTGATGTAAGAGGAACTTGAGGCTCAGAAAGTAGAAGTGATGTGTCAGTATTATTAATATTATCTCATATTTATGAGTATAATGTTTACATTCATTGCAGTTATTAGGTTCTTTTACCTGGCATATCTTTATTCTACTTATTTTCCTTCTCCCTCCCCCTCTCCTCTCATCCACATTCTTTTGGACCCCTTCCTGTTTGCAAGAGATCTATCCTTTTGTTGCCTTCTATCCTTCAGTATTGTGCTCTTTGTACTTAGAAATAATGTGACTTGTGTAAGGACACACACTTTATATGGGGGGAACTGTGCTCAAACCTATTCAAGCATCATGTATTTATGTATATGTGCATATATATTTAAGGAAAATAACAAAAGTTTGAACATGGTTCATGACGAAGATAAATCTTGTTGTTGGTCTTCAAAGAAATATAGAATTAGACTGGTGGTGAAAAAGGCCAGAGAGTATCCCAGGCAAAAGAAGAGCAGAGCATAAAGGTTGTGAATCAGCATATGAGTGAACTCATACACAGGGAGCAGGGAGAACTTCTTGGAAATAGAGTGGGAGAAGTCTGAAGTAATGACTTCACCCCTTGTGGCAAACACTGCTGGTTGTGTATCCCAACCTCTGTCCTCCTGACAGGAATTCCTGTGTTTGATTAGGATATGGCTGCTCAGTATAAAGACTACATATCCTGGTCTCCCTTGCAGTCAGGTGTGGTCATATTCCTAAATTTTGGTCCAGGAGATGTTAGTAGAAATATTATGTTTTTGACTTCTGGGTACTTCCTTTAAGATAATTGATGTGTGTTCTCTTCCTTTTTGTCCTTGTCCCATCTTGTTGCCATGGTCACTAGAGCTCTGGCCATCTTGGTCAAGATGGATAACAAGAGCCATGGTTGGGAAGGAAGAGCAGTATGCTGAAAGGGTTGCTTGGACTCTGAAGGAAAGATTTTTGTAATCCTGGCTTCTTAACTAACTGATTAACAGATACTATTGTATTGTTTATCACTGCAGCTAAATTCAGTCCCGACTACTAAACTTAAATACTTGTTTCTTCCTTCACTTGCTTGTTTTTCCTGTAGATGTACACATATACTTCCCAAAACATCAGTGTGAGAGTATCACTGTGTAATTCTCTTTTGGAAATCCTTCAGGAATAATGTTACAATTTTATGAGTGTCTGTTGTGCTACTTAAGTTTCTAGACATTTAAGATATCATATCTCATTGAATCTTCACAACATCCTTGACAAGAGTATTTATTGAGTGTTTGCCATTGTTTCTGCTGGCCAAGGATGAATGAGACATACATGAACACTTTTAATATCATTCTCCAGATGAGGAAGCTGAAGAAACTCACACATGTTGTATGTGGCAGGAGCAGCGTCTGAAACCAAAGCCTGTTCACGTTCTGTTACATCATTGTGGCCTTTGCCTGCTGTATGAAGAGCATCATGTAGGATAATTTTCAAGGACCTTTATCATTTAATTCCAGTCACTTGTAGCTTCAATATGACGAACTCTTCCGTAGGCATCCTCCTTTTTAGTGCTATATTAGAACAGAACTAATACCCTTCCTCTCCAAACTTTTTCTTTTTCAAAAGCTCTCATTCCACCAGGCGTGGTGGTGCACACCTGCAATCCCAGCACTTAGAAAGATTGCTGAGAGTTCAAGGCCAGCCTGGGCTATGTAGTGAGTTCAGGGCCAGCTTGAACTACAAAGGGAGACCCTGCCTCAAAAAAAAAAAAAAAAAAGCTCTCATTCCAATAATAGTATCAGTTTGTATCTAATTGCTTCGCTAAATATTGGAGTGTAATGTTTTTGAACTTCCCACCTAAACTCTTCTCTCTCACCAACTACTCACCAAGTTCTGATGATTGCCCCTCCCCATCTCCTCCCAATTTAACCAGTCTTCATCATCCTTTGGTCGGGCTACTTAGTGTACATTCCCAGAGATCTCTCTGTTTCTGGCCTTGGCCCATGTTAATGCAGAGTGCACAATCCTGATGACATGTTAGCATCATCTGGGCAACTAAAATATATAGCCATACTTGGGGCTCCCACCCTAGAGATCCTAATTTAATTGGTCTAGGTGTGCCTGAATATCATTATGTTTGAAAATAGCTTGCAGGTGATTTTAATATGCAGTGAGAACCTCTGGATTTGGGTGATCATTAAAACAGGAAAATGTGATTATATCCATGGTTCTCGATCACACATTAGAATCACCTAGGAATCCTCCTCCACTCCTGCCAAATTCCAAAGATCTGGCTGTACACAAGACCAGTTAAATTACAGTCTGGGAGTAAAATTCATGCATGTGTAGTTTTTGAAGCTTCCTGGTCTGAAATGCAGATGAATTTGGGCCTTGTCTATTATGTATTGTCCTGTTTCACACTCTTTGATGAGTTCCTCTACTCTTTGGAATAAAATCCTAAATCTTTAATGAGATCCATAAAAAGATGGTATAATTTAGCCTCAGACCATCTCACTAGTGCAGAGGTTGGCAAACTTTTCTTTTTCCTGTGAAAAACTAGATAGTAAGTATTTCCAGCTTGTGATCCACATGGTCTCTTTTTCAATTCTTCAGCTTCACCATTGTAGCATGAAACCAGCCATAGGTAATACATCAATGTATGGTTGAAGCTGTAACCTAATAAAACCTTCTTTATGGGTACTGAAATTTGAATTTGAAATTTGAATTGCATGTAATTTTACCATATCTTGAAATAATATTCTTCTTTTAATTTTTTATAACCATTTAAAAATATAAAAAGCATCCTTAGCTGGGAGCCTGTGCAAAAACAGACTAGGGCCAGATTTGGCCCTTTTGGTGTTTACCAACTTCTACCTTTGATTCTGTTCTCCCTCTTTCTCTCATCTATACACCTACTAACTACTCATGTATCTGGCTCTTCCCATCTCTCATATTTAGCAACTCTGATCTTTTTTTCATTCCTTGACTGTTTGCTATTCAGAGCCTTAACAAGTCTCTTCATTTCCCCTTTGAGTTCCTCTTCTACCTCTTTGGCTGGTTAATTCTAATCACTCCTCAGGTAGGCCCTCAATTAGAAATGACTGTCTCATGAAACCATTCCTGGAATCCCTAGAGTATTTTAAACAGTCTAATAACACTTTGCACTTTTTCTTCTTAGCAGTCACCTCAATTTGTAATTAATGGTTTGTGAAATTAACTGTAATGAATTTCATGATTTTTGGGTTATTCTGCCTGGCAGAACCTGAGCCTTTCTTGCTGGAGACTGTACCTCCAGCTCTGGCAAAGTATTTGGCTTGAAGTAGGTGTAAACTTTATTTTTGTGGATTGACTGTAGAAGAAAAGGAGGGCAGGAAAGAGGGAATGAAAGAATGGTATTTCTGATTTCTGAATCTAAACATCTAGCCTTAACTTCTTATCCTGCAGTTTCCTAAAAACCGCTCCTCTTGATGATAGTGGAGAAGTATACTTGGAAAACCAAATTAGAATCAGGATGTTATCTGTTGAAACAGAAGCAAGATGTAGGCAGTGTGGTAGTCCCAAAGGATGGTTCCATCAAGGGAGAGTAGACTGGTGAGTCACTTGCTGCTTTTTGAGCATATGCAGTACACTGACAATAAGCAAGTTGCCAATGATGTGAAAGCCTTAGCAGCTTAGAGTCAGGAACTGACTCTTATCATCATTGCTGTGCCATGGAAAAGGATGAAAATGCAGGTGAAACTAAATGAAATTTCAGAGCCTTTTTCTTTCAGGGAAAACAAACAAGTAAAAAAACACATGCACACATTTTTGATGAATCCCATGCATCCCAGAGGGAAAGCCATAGGCGAGTGTCAGGAATGAAGGTGATATCCAAGTAGAGGAGCATAATAACTAGCCATTGCAATACATTTATTGAGTGTATACAGTGTGCCAAGGTCTCTACATCTCATTTAATCTTCTTGATCTTTGTGACTCCTGTTACTCCCACACAAATCCCTTCCTCTATGCTGAATGTCAGAAATCTGATGGAGATTAAACAATCTTCCTAGAGGCACATCAGAAGAACAAGGGGAAATCAGCTTTGATTGGGGTAGGGAAGTCTGGCTTCAGGTGTTTTGAGGCACAGAGGGTACTGGCTTTGTGCACGTAATCTATAAGCTATGTCAAGCATGGAACATTTCTTCTTGCCTTTCAGTTAATTATTATTTTTATTATTATATTAGTATACGTGCATAGCGTCTTATATAAAAACCTTTCAAGCAAAACATGTTTCAGAATTCAGAATGTTTTGGGGTTTAAGAAATGTAATTCTGTGAATATGTATTATATAACACCCTGTGATGGTTAATTTTAGATGTCAGCTTGATTAGATTAAAGGATACCCAGAGAGCCCTAAAGCATTTTTTCTTCTGAGAATGTCTTAAAAAAAAATTTTTTTTATTCATTAATTTTATTGGTACATTTTAGGTATACAATATGTTGACATTTGTGATTGGGAATTTGTACCTTTACATGATATATCATGGTTCTTATTTTCTCCCCCTTCCCCTGCCCTCCCTTCAACCCCTCCACCCCTCCCTATTTACTTGGTTCCATTTTTTCCTTTTCTCATATTTATTCCTTTTCCTTCTTTCCTTTCCCCACCCTTCCTACTTCCCCTTCCCCTTTGCCCCTTTTCTTCCTATTTCACATTATCTATTATGCATTGTGATCCTTATTTACACTTTCAGTTTCTCACACCAGAGAAACTATTTGGTATTTGCACATGTATGCTGTATTTACTTCATTTAAGAGTATGGCCTCAATGTACATCCTCAATGTCTATAGTTTCTCATTCTTTATGGCTGAGTAGTACCCCATTTTATTAACAAAAAACACATTTTCTTTATCGTATCTCCAGTTGATGGGCAATTGGGCTATTTCCAAGTTTTAGCTATTACAAACTGGGCCGCTATGAACATGGGTGCACATATATTGCTGTGGTATGATTCTTTTAATTCTTTTGGGAAGATAGCCAGCAGGGGAATAGTTGGGTCAAATGGGACCTCTATTCCTAGTTTTTTGAGGTATCTCCATACTGATTTCCACAGTGTCTTTTTGAAGGTGTTTTTGGAAAAGATTTACTTTTGAATCAGTGGAATGAGTCAGAAAGCTACGTCCTCACCAATGTAGGCAGACAATTTCCAATTAGCTGAGGGCCTAGATACAATAACAAGGCTGTAGAAACACAAATTTACTTTCTTTTTTCTGGACTGGACACCCTTCTCCTGCCCTGGGAAACCAAAACTCCAGCTCTGTGTCTTCTGGGTCCTGGGAGTCATACCAGTGGCTCAGGGGTTCTCAATCCTCAGGTTGAGAGTTATATATATATTTTTTTGTGGTTCTGAAAACTTTGAATTTGGACTGAGCCATACTACCAGCTTCTTTGGTCCTCCAACTTCTAGATGGCCTCCTGTGGGACTTCTCAGCCTCTCAAATGTGTGAGCTAATTTCTGTAATAAATTCCCTCTTTCTGATCTCTCTGGAGATCACTGACTATTCAGATTTTGGTACTGGGAGTAATCTAGAGTAACAGTAATCTAGTTTTATTTAGGCTTTCTGGAATTGATTTTATACCTACATAGACCTAAAAATGCTAAGGAGTCTAGTTCTGATAATACAGAAAACAACCCTCACTACCCATCAATCCTTTCGGCATCTTGATCTTGGACTTCCCAACCTCCAGAGCTATGAGAAATAGATTTATGTTCTTTATAAATTACTTAATCTGTTGTATTTTGTTATAGTAGCACAAGTGGACTAAGACACACTTCCACTGGGTCCTGGGGAGGCATCCTATAATAAAATGTATAAATAGTTGCATTTATTGGAGAATCATAGATTACACATAGCCATATCAGCTCTTTGGGTTTTATAGCCAAGTAGGTTTTCCACCTAGAGGGGCAGAATAATAACAGTATGTCTATGTCCTAATCCCTGGAAATTGTAATTAACTTACCTAACATGGGAAAGGGGTATGTATGTAGCAAGGAGAATTAAAGTTACTAACCAGCTGACTTTAAGATAGAGAGTTATACAGGATTGTCTGGGCATATGCAATATAATCACAACAATCTTAAAATGCAAAAGGGGAGGCAAGAGAGTCAGAGAAGGAGATATGAAAATGGATGCAGAGGTTGGAGTAATGTGAAATGAGAGGGACGCAACTCACATTGGTGACTTTGTAAATGAAAGAGGGCCCTATGCCTAGGAATGGGAGTAGCCCGTGAAAGGTGGAAAAGGCCAAGAGGAAATGTTCTCCTTGGAGCCTCCAGACAAATTGCAGTCTGTTGACATATTGATTTTAGCTTAGGGAGACCCCTACAAGACTTCTGACCCTCAGAACTATAGTGACTATGAATTCATGGTGTTTTGGGTTGTTTTTTGTTGTACTGAGTGTTGAATCCAGGACCTTTGCACTGAGCCACATCCCCAGCCCCTTTTTGTTTATTTTGAGACAGGGTCTTGGTAAGTCACTATGTTGGCTGGGCCAGGCTTGAGCTTGTGATCCTCTCTGCGCAGCCTCTCAGAGTGCTGGGATTACAGGTATGTACCACCACTTCAGAAAATTTATGTAGTTTTTAGTCACTAAGTTTGTGGTAATTTATATAGCAGCAATAGGAATCTAATGCAACCAGTTTAAGAAAAAGGTCTAATATCAGAGCTCTTTGGGTTTCAGATTTGTGAAGGAAGTTTTTTTTTTTTTTTGAAAGCCATCATTTTAATAACTTCTTCACCTGTGCTGACTTCTCCCCTCAGAATTCCTTTGGAAAGCCAGGACTTTATATGCCCCAAACCAACTCTGAAATATTTTAATTGCCTTTCATCTTTGCCAACTTCAGAGTTCCAACCATAGATGACAGGACACTATAGAGGGAGAGTAAAGAGTTGATAGGAAAAAAGTGATGACACCATGCTTCATGGTTCATTTCTGCGTTTCTTTGCAGACCAATCAAAACCTCTAAAATAAGGTCAAGTAACACAACAGGCTTGCACTTGCATCACAAGCTGTTTAGAAAGTTTTCCTAGATCTATGACACTAGCCAGGTGTTCTCCCCAGCCGGGGGAAGGGGAGACTCCCAGCTTTATTCCAACAGTAATAACCCTGTGGTATGAGCAGTACTGGAGCTTGTTGTGAGAGCCCGCCGTTACTGCTGTGGGGACAGGCCTGCCTCCTAGCCCTCCATCTTCATGTCACTGAGCCCTAGCTCCTCATTCTGGTCAAAGGTGTGCTTGTAATGCTCCACCTTCATCTCTGGATCATCTTCAGGTGCATACACATTCTGTAAGTAACTGTTTCCTGCTGGATCATTCATAATAAAGTGAGCCTTCATGCCACCCTCAATGATCTGCTCTAACTTCTGGCTAAACTCCTGCAATTTCTCCAACTGGCCAGGACTGGAACTGTCACCCAGTGTGAAAGGGTTCTTCATCACCAGCTCCCGGATGTCTTTCAGCAGCCCTTCCAGGGTAGTGAACCTGCCCCCAAGGACAGCCATTCTCAGCTCAAATTCCAGCTCTGGGATTTCCACACTACATGTTTCAGACTTCAGGAGGTCTCTGATCGTGTCTGAGGGATCTGTGATGTGGAGGGTGATCCTGGTTCCCAACGGCTCCACTGCTCCTCCAGATTTCACCTCATTGGTCCGATGACCATAATTCTCACAGATGGTGGCCATGATGATAATCCCCTTTAAGTGGGGAATTTGTACTAGCTTCATGTTGGTCTGAGCTGGGGCATTGCATTCCAGGCAGTTTGTGTTGAACTGGAGCACTTCATTTCTGAGATCTTCTTCTTCCAGCTTTTCTTGTGGTGCTTCTGCTTAGAGCCCCAGCATCTCATCCTGCTTAGGGTCCGGTTATAGGGTGTGATCATCAGGGCATCATCTTTCTGGGGAGCATGTGGGTTTTCTACAAAGCTATTCCCTGAGGGATCATCGATGATCAGAGTGAAAAGGGAGGCCACTTGTTTTAGCTCCATAAGTTTGACAGTGAACTCATCAATTCTTTCAGCTATGGCTTCTTCGCTTGCCCTTCAATTGGGCTGGTCCTGCTCCAGACCAGAGATAGCACAGGTGAACAGTGGTCAGAGCTTGAACAGTGGTCAGAGCTCCCTTCTGTCTGAAAGCTGGAATTTCAAAGTCCAGCTTGGGGATCCTTGTGGTGGCAGAATCAGTCTTCACCACTTCTCTGTTCATGTCCTCCAGGCCCCTGATAGTCAGTGTAGCACACTCCTTGGTCCTGGATCCTGCCTACTGATTGGATCTCCGTGTTGTTCCAGCCACAGTGCTCACAGGAAAAGGAGCTCACTCTTATTTCTCTGAAGAAGGGGATCTTGGTAAGCAGGAGGCACGTCATGTCATTGTGTTTCATGCACAGCGACTCAATCTTGGTGAGCTGCTGCTCCTCGTCCTTGGAGCTGATGGGTCGGAACAAGTGCCCTGTGGCGGGCAGCTGGCCTGGGTTGGGTGAGGGGGTGGTAGTAGGCCCCAGGGACTCAGGCTCTATAGCCCCACTGGCCAACATAGCCCCAAGCACGTAGCTCAGACTTCTGCTTCCAGCTTCTGTTACTCTTGAGGCCCCGCCCCCTGATGAAGTATTTTGTATCTGTACGTGGTTTTGCCATGCATTAGGCTCTGTGCTAAATTCACTTAATCCTTAATCCTTATAACGACTCCATGTGAAGGTACTTTTACTATATTCTTCCTACAGATGAGAAAACATAGATTCAGAGAATTTAGCAAACATACCTAAGATCATAGAATTCATAAAGGGCAGTCGGGACCTGAAGCCACAGGTTTGTTGCTGTTGTTGTTTTGCTTCATAGACTGTGCTTTTAGTTTTAAGCTGCCATTAAGCATTGTGGGTGCCCATATTTGAAGCCTGAATCTTTGACCGGTGTCCGGTGCTATACTGAGTGCTAGAGAAAAAAATGAACAATTTAAAGATGAATACTGCCCAGGCAGGCCCTGGAGTCAACTGACTGTAGTTCAAGTCCCAAATTTTATATTTCTAGTTCTGTGATCATGGAGGTATCCTTTAGTTTCTCTTCCTTCTCCTCATCTTTGTTTTTCTTGCATGCTGGGGATCAAACCTATGGTGTATGCTAGGCAAGTACTATATCACTGAACTACACCCTGTCTCCCTTAACTTCTTTGAGAGAGAAGATACTTGTCTGTAACAGAGGTGATATTGATGAGTTCCTCATAAGTTTGTGATACTTAAACAGTATAGCATATGGGAAGTCTTTCATTGCAATTCTAGTTTATACTGAGTGCTGATAAATGTGAACCATTCCAATGATGAGTGTCATTGTTATGTTAACATTATTCTTCTCTATTTAGTAAGGGATGTTGGTATGCATAGAGGGGTAAGAGCTCTGTAAAATTTTTTTGAATAGTCCTCCTAAGTTAAAATTTATAAGGTCAGAATTATAGGGTAAACTCCATGCTTTTTTCATCAGGGTTCCTTTTGTTTTGGTGGCTACTATAGTGTTGGGTGTTTAGGATGTTTGTGCCTCAGGTGCCTGAATGTGCTTTTGTTTAAGAGCAGGAGAAATGAGGGGGCCTATCTGATTATCTGGTCTCACTGCCCTCAAATTGTTTGTTCCAGGGCATCTCCCAACCCAGTGCATCAATTAGTTTTTGAGTTAGGCTTAAAATGGGATCATTATGAAATATCGTATCATTCCTTCACAGGTTTAAGGTACAATATGAGCAGTGAGCTCTTACAGAGAGGCCAAGTGAGGGAGAGGGGAGGAAAGGAAGAAGTAAGGGAGAGAGAGAAAGTAATATGGACAAAGGGTAGGGAAAGAGAGAGGGAGAGATAATTGTATGCATGAGTAAGCTAGAGAAGATGATGGTGAGATTTATTTACTCTGCAAATCCTTATTGTTTGCCTATTAGATGCTTAAGTATTGTGGGATGCAAAATGGTGAAAAAAGACACAGCCCCATCTTTAAGTATTTGATGTAATCTAGTTGAGAGTAAACTAGGATTATCTTATTCACATTATTAGAACATTTGGTGCTTTAAAAATTTGTTCATAGATACTGCTTTACAGTCAATTTCTGTGTGATATGACCTTTCTTGAAGGAGTTATGAGTCATTTAGCTTCTTGTTGCAAACAATTGGGCTGTTTAGCTCATCTATCAATAAAATCCAGGTACTCTGATCTGTTTTCAATCAGTATTTCTGTGCCTGGAGAATTCCTAGGGACTGCTATAAAATGATATCCCCTAGGTCAGATGTAAGTGCTTGCTATTTTGTTATGTGGAGGAGTAAAGGATGCCAATCTCTAGTGCTAGGCATCTGTGGTCCTTTGGGAAACATCTATAATGCTTCTATTTGGGGAGCTTTATGATTGTCTATTTAGGCATTTGCATTATCACTTTTGTCATGGTCTCTCTTCTGATTAAAATTCTAGAGCTTTCTATATTTCTGGGCATCCTGATAATATTTTCCATTCTTTCAAAAAGAGGCAGCTGGATAGTTTTCTTCCTTCCAAATGCATGATGTTCCATCTGGAACATCAGGCAGAACCATCCACCTAAAGGATGCTATCAATATTTATGGTGAAACATGGGGAAACTTAAAAGTGCGTGCCCCAATCCAGCCATAGTCAGACTGGTCCAGCTGCCTGCATATTTCAGAATTTTATTTTGAGAGATATGTATTCTATATATTTGGATTGAAAATATCTCTACGGTGCTCGCTTCAGCAGCACATATACTAAAATATCTCTGTTAGTCTCAATAAAAACCTTTGAAAATTCTGTCCCTATAGATGGGTTGCTTTGTGGCTTCACACTTGATAGCTTTCTGGGTACTGCAGGTCTGTACCACTCTGGCTTCCTTTCTGGGCCACCTAATAAAGGTGATAATTCTTTGTTATGTACTTCTTAACATATTAAAATCACTTTTTATTATTATGGGAGTCCTAGGGAATTCATCTATTTACTTCCTCGATATTTATTGGTTACCTAATCTGTGTTGGTTACAATTCTATCCTATGTAAAGCAAATAAACTCTTTGCTCTTTTGGATCTTATATTTTAGTAAAAATAAACAGGAAAGAAATAGATAATTTTAAAGTATGTGCAGGTGCCCCCGCCCCCCCAACACTAATTAGTTACTACCAAGTACCACACAGAGAATTAACACAGAGTGGTATCTTAGAGTGAATTATGATGGATGGCCTTTCTAAGAAGGTGACATATAAACTGAGATGTAAGTGACATAAGGACTTGGGAATGTGGGTATTAATTCAGAAGAAGAACCTTCCAGGCAAAGGCACTAGCTGGTGTGAATGCCATAGACCACTAAGCTTAGAATAGAGAACCTGGAAGGAGCTGAGATTAGGGGAGTAGTCACAAATTATATTTGGATTCAGAATAAGTAAAGAGTTTGTATTTTGTTTTAAGTGCAGTAAATCTACTGGAGAGTTTGGAAGTTATTGTGGAATGGTCTCATTTATTATTCTAATTGTTCATTGTGGTACTTTGTGAAGAATGAAATGGAAGAGGGTGAAAATGAAAGCTGGGAGACTAATTGGAAGGGTTCTGGAACAGATGAAGCAAGAGATTGCATTCAGTTGGGAATAGTGAAGATGGAGACAAGTGGAGATTATTCTAGGTCTGTCTTGGAGGTTTATAGACAGGATTTGATGAACTGGATGTGGGGGTGTGCAGGGATTGTGACTCGTGATTTTGGTTCAGTCAATGCAGTAGATGATGATGCTATTTACAAAAAGGCAGGAGGAGTAGATTTGAGTCCTATTTTGAATGTTAAACTTGGTGTCAACAGATATTTGGATATATGAGTTTAGAATTTTATGGAAAAGTCAGGGCTAAAGATATAAATTTGGATGTCAGTGTAAATAATATTTAAAGCTATGGTGTGGGAAAGAGTAGGCAGGAAAAGGCATCTGGATACCAAAACTTGAAGAAAGAAAATATTAAAAGGTTAGGAAAAGAGGAGGAGATACCAAAGTTTAAAAAGGGATAGTCAGTGAGATATCAGGAATACCTGGAGATTGTGCCATCATGGAAATTGAAGGGAAAATATTTTGACAAAGATAGAATGCAATCAATTTTGTGACCTGGAAGTTGTTAGAGATCTTGAAAAGAGTAGTTTCGATCAAATAGTGGGATGGAATTCAGGTAGAGTGAAGTAGGAGGCTCCCCACCCTCCATCCCACTGCTCCCAGGCCAGAGGAGGTGAGCCAATCCCAGCACCCAGGAGGAGGCTCCCTGGCTGCCATTCCACCACTCCCAGGGCAGAGGAGGTGAGCCAAACCCAGCACCCAGGAGGAGGCTCCCTGACCATCATTCCACCATTCCCAGGGCAGAGGAGGTGAGCCAATCCCAGTGCCCAGGAGGAGGCTCCCTGGCTGCCATTCCACCACTCCCAGGGCAGAGGAGGTGAGCTGCGTGGGCACCAGCAACTCCCCCCCCCCCACCGTGGAAATGAGAAGAGACATAAACAAGCCTCAAAAACAGACTTCCAGATCACCTACAGTAACCTCAAAGGGAAACGAGACGGAACAGTCTGATGCTCAACCACCTGGACTCTCTGAACTGGCAACAAAAGAGGATCTGCGAAAAATAAAATCAGAAATAATGACTCAGATAACAGCAAAGATTGTGCTCATAGCGCAAGACCTGATTAATAAATCTGGAGAGGACATGGATTAAAAAAATAGAGGATCTGAGAAACCTGATGGAATCTCAACATAGGAAACAAATGGAATCCATAAAACAGATACAAGCAGATTTCCAGGAGATTAAAAACTCCATTGAAAGTCTACGCAGCAGAATGAACCAATCTGAGGACAGAATTTCAGATATAGAAGATAAGATTGTAATTAGTGACCAGGAAAAGAAAAATTTCTTAAAATTGTAAGGGACTGCAAGAAATCAATCCAGCAGCTACTAGACAATGCAAAGAAGAATAATATAAGATTGATTGAGTCAATGAAGAAACAGGAGAGAGGGAAGATGACATAATGTTCACAGAAGTGATGGCAGAAAACTTCCCAAGCAGGGGAAAAGAACTTGACATACAGATAAATGATTCATATAGGACCCCAGCTACCCTTGATCAAAAATCTACACATAGGCATATAGTAGGACTCCAGAAACCCAACAGAAGAACAAAGTTCTACAAGCAGTAAGAGAAAAGAAACAAATCACATACAAAAGAAAGCCCATCAGAATCACAGCAGACATCTCAATGCAAACCCTCAAGGAAAGAAGAGCGTGGAGTGATGTATTTCAATCCCTGAAGGGAAACAATCTCCAACCCAGATTGATGTACCCTGCAAAACTGTCTTTCAAAACTGATGAAGAAATAAGATACTTTCATGATAAAGAGCACCTCAGGAACTTCATGAATATCAAACTGGCACTCCAAAAAATTTTAGACAATAGCGTAGAAAAAGACAATGAGGATCACAACCCCAGGAAGCCCAGCAGAATGAAACCGTTGGGCGTGACAAATTAAACGCAAAGGGGGAGAATCCAACAAAAACAAAAACTCATGACAAGGCTTTTAAAACTTTTAACTTTGTCTCCCTAATGAGTGTATAACTCAATCTTGTTATTGTACTGATTAGTATTTTTCTGATTCTAGAGTTGCACACCTTTCTTTGTGCTGTACTGGCTGTTTATCATCTTCTTATGTCTACTTTTTAATTGGGTTGTCTATTCATGAGCTCTAAGAGTTCTTAATATATTCTGGTCATAGGTTATATGCACTGTAAATATGATCTGTTTAAGGACTACTTTTCACTTTAACGATGTCAGTTAAAGTTCTAAATTTTGATGGAATCTCATTTATCAATTTTTTTCTTTTATACATCATGTTTTTTTGTATCCTAGGTAGTTCTTGCCTACCCTAAATTCATAAACATTTTCCCTTATAATTTCTTCTTAAAGTTTTATAGTTTTAATCTTTCATATTTAGGTAAATAGATCCTTTCAAATTATTTTTATGTATGGAAATAAAGGGTTGAGTTAATTTTTTATGTACGGATACTAGTGCCATTTGCTGAAAACACTGTCTTTTCCTCAGCTCTTGAATTGAGTTTTTATTCTATAAAAAGTTAATGTTAAATAATCTTTCAAAACTCAGAGGACCATATATATGTGTTTCTATTTGTAGATTCTCTGTTTCATTCAAATGATCTATATGTCTTTCCTTACACCAACACTGCCTTGATTACTGTAGCTTTAGAAGAAGTCTTAAAATTAGGTACTAAACGTCTTCCAACACTTGTTTTTTGTTTCTTTTTCTTTTTACTTTTCTGGGTCCTTTGTACTCCTACATAACTTTTAAATTTCAATATACAATTCTTCATTTATAGCAAGTATTCATAGATCTGAACTTTTATATATACCTTGTGTTTTCTAATCCTGCTAAATTCAAATACAAGTTCTAGGGGCTCCTAGAGATTTCTTAGTATTTTCTCTGTAGATGATCATTTCATCTACATATAAAGATTTTACTTCTACCTTGCCAATCCTATCCTAATTGTGTCATTTTATTGCCAGACTATTTTGGTGGGGCCTAGGTTTCAAAGTTCAATGGACAGATGAAGAGTAGGCATATCTGTCCTTGTTCCCCATCTTAGGGAGAAAGCATTGTATCTTCTCCATTCATATAAGGTATTTTTGCTGGAAGTATGGAGTACATGTCTTTAATCTGTTGAGAAGGTTCTGTTCTACTTCTAGTCTCCTGATAGCTTTTACCATGAACAGCTGTAGAATTTAGTCCAATACTCTTTCTCCAACTAGCGACAGGATCATATGGCTTTTTCCTGTCCTCTGTTAAAATGATGACTTTTGGGGGTGGATCTTCCAATGCTGAACCAATACTGCCATCCCTATAATAAAACCACTTTCTACATACTGCCAGATCTGACTTCTAATTGTTTTGTTAAACCAATTTCTATTTATGTTCATACATTTTTCTTCTATTATCTTTATCCAGTTTTAGGATTAGCACAATGTTGATTTCCTAAAATGTGGGGAGAGGTGTTCCTTCTTTTTTTCTTCTTTAAATGTTTGATATAATTTATCAGTTAAAATGTATATGAGCCTGTTGTTGTCATATAGGTAGGTTTTCAAGGTAGGAATATACTTTCTTTAATAGGTGCTATTCAAATTTTATATTTCCTCCAGAGTTTCATTAATTTGTCTTCCAAGGTACTTCTTAGAAGTTGTCAAATTTATTTCAAAAAAGATTTTTGAAATATGCTTTCTATATCCTTTTAAATTCTTTAAAATCTGTGGCAATGTCTCCTAGGTCTTGATATTTTAATTTTAAAAATGTATAATTGATATTGTGTAATAGGAAGAAAAGGCCTAAAGATGCAGGGGAAGTGGAAGGGGTAGGGGAAAGGAAAAAAAGGAAAAGAAAAAATATGAGAAAAGGAAAAAAATGGGAACAAAGTCTTTGCAAATAGGGAAGGGTGGAGGGGGTGAAGGGAGGCCAGGGGATGGGGAAAAAATAAGAACCAAGATACTCATGTAATGGTACAATATCCCAATGATGAATGTAACTGTATTTTGTGCCTAAAATATACAAATAAACTTAATGGAAAAAAAAAAAAGAGATTTTGCTTGCAGGCAAACCTGGGAGGCAGGTGACCTAGATTTCAGCTCTACATTGTTGCAAATTATTTATGTATGAATCTTAAATTCCACTAAATGTCCAAAATCTTTGACTTTGTTATTCACTTCTGATTCCTAGCACAGAGTTCCTGGCACATAGTAGGTGCTTACACATTTTACTTGAGTGAGTAAAGGGTGAACTAATGAATATCTACTAGATCAGGAACATTTCAGGCTTGAGACCATGTTTGATATCTTCTAAAGGCTCATTTGTGAAAGTTACAATGCAATAATATTCCAAAATGAATAAATGAGTCTAATAAACATCACAGTAGAGTAAGGAAGCTGGGGCTAGGAAAGGTCAGAGATAGGGCTGCTCAGACCAAGGTTTCTGTAGCAACCGGGAAGACTGGGATCCCAGTGCACAGACAGCTCTGCGGAGGCAGAAAAATCAAGGATAGGATACAGGCCCTTTTGGATTTGTCACTGACTCCCTAACTGTAACCTTGCATAAGTCACTGTACCTTATTGCTAAACTTCATTTCTCATAATGATAGGAACATTTTGTAGGATTAATATGAAGAATTAATGAGATTATTTTCATAAGGAGTTTATCTAAGGACCCGATTCATTTAAAACACCCACTGATAGATAGCATTGTTTTTAATACTATTGGTGTTGGTGATATCATTCATACTGAGCTGTACCGTGTTCTACCTGTCAGTCAGCATATCTCAGATTAGAGAGTTGCTTAAAGGGGAAGATTCACTGATGCCCCCGTGAAACTCTCCTTTATCTTAAAAGGAATAAGCAAATCAAGTTTACCTTTAGGAAAAGCTTATATAGGGTCTTAATGAGAATTCATGAAATGCAGTCTGCCCTCAAAACCACCGTACCTGCTTATCAGAAGTGGGGATGAAAGTCTCTTCTATGGTCAGTCAGATGCTGCTTGAGGCATATTAGGAACTTGAATTCATTTATGTTGAGGTCGGATCAGTGGATCACTTGATGTTATGGTTTAGATCTGAAATGGCTCCCAAAGCCTCATTTACTTGGAAGGTAATTGGATTATGGGGGCACCATAGCAGAATTGGAGTTACGAGGTGGTTCACCTGAGGAATGACCTGGAAGGGTGTATCTACCTTCCCAGCTCCTCCATTTTCTCTCTGCTTCTTGGGTACCATGACGTGAGCAGCTTTCCTCCACCAGTCCTTTCCACCACGCTGCTTTTGCCTGGAGCCAGCTGACCATGCAAGGACTGAGACTACTGAAACATGAGTCAGAATAAATCCCTTCTCCATTAAATTGCAAGTGTCAGATATTATGTCTCAGCAATAAGGAAAGTGACTAGGACACTTGGGAAAGATGACAATTGGTGTCCTGTATAACATTTTAGCTAATGGAGAAGGGAGGGTCATGGAGCATCACTGCACCTCAGAGAGCATTTTATTTATCTCTGGCTCTGGTATATTCCCAGGGTACTTTCTGTTGTTACCATGCTCTCTCTTGCATTCATGTCCCAGGACAAGCTGTTTTCTCTTCCTGGAATGCTCTTCCTGTGTCTGCCTATTTTCTGAACATTTTTTGAGATTCAGCAAAAATGTCATGATCTTAGAGAAGCTGTCTGCGGGTTAGGTGACCTTCTCAGTCTCTCCTGAGGCACTTCAAGCTTCCTTCTCTATAATCATCATGTTAAATTATAATTGTTTACATTTCTCTTTCCCCAATACACCAAATATTGAGGTCCTTGATGGTGAGGTCATCTTATTCATCTCTGTTTTCTCCTATTAGATGTGGATGAGTGTGTGTATTTGTTGAATGAGTGAATGACTAAAATGAATTTAAAAGGCAAAAACATGTAGGCAAGAGAAAGTGAAAGGGGACATAGAAGCCACACCATTGATGACACAGTTTTGCCTTGGTGGGCTTGTTTCCTTCCCCTGTGAGTGTGGACTTAATCACAACTGTCAGGAATATTTGCTCTGTGGCTTTGAAGATACCGATCTGCTTAACATGATTTATGAAAACACCACTGGTTTCATTCCTAGAATGTTCTGTCATTAAGATCTTTCTGTAAGGGCAGTCAGTAACAATGGGGTTCCACCTACATATCTCATTACCTGAACATTCCTAGCAGCCTTATTGGGTTAGCTTCCAATCCCCAGAAGCATGACTAGATAGTGGAAATAATATAATTTGATCCACTATAGCCACAGATATTTCAAATATACCTGCACAGCATGGGCAATCATGTGATGAATTTTTGCCTTAGTTTCATATTCTTCAAAAATATGCAGTGTTCATTGTCATACCTTCTTAACTGAAGCAGAGGCATTTTTATGATTCTACATTTGTTCTTCTCTTTATTCTTCTTCCAGAGAAAGGATCCTACCCTAGGAAATTCCTAGGAGAATGTTATATTCTCCTCAAATATCATGTATATTCAGCTTTGTGATACACTGTAAAATTGGTCCCAAATTCTTCCCATTCTTATATGCACAGTCCTTTGAAGTGTGATAAGATGCCTTTCCCACATGGACTAGAGGCTTGGCCTTATAACCTGCTTTGACTAATGAGATTTTGGCTGATGTGATACGAGGAGAGACCTAAAAAGGGATGTGCATTGGAATTCGTCTTCTTTTGCTGCTTTTCAATGCCTTGCAACTGCTAGCTCTCTTGTGAAGAAGCCAGGATAGAATAGTAACAGACCCATAGCCTAGTCATCCTATTTCCTCTCCTGCAAGTTGGTGATCAGGTGAATGAGATTATCATAAATTATTCAGAGACCAGAAAATCTATCACCTATGCACAGAAATGTAATAAAACCTGCGATGAACTTGACTTGCCTAGACCAGAACAGTCTAGTTGACCCACAGAATAGCTAGCTGAGTAAATGGCCACTGTTTAAGCCACAGTGTTTGAGAGTAGTTTGTTACATTGCAAAAGCTAAGTGGTAGCAAGCCTTTAGTGATTTTATCCTTCTCTCTTCTGAATTCATGTCCCTGTATTGATTTGTTCATGTTGTAGCACAGTGTTCATCATATTCTCAGATGGTGTTTATGAGTTTGCCTCTACAGTACACCTTGGATAGGTCAAGGGCAGGAGCAATGTCTGGAGGACAAATAGAATTTGCACACTTAAGGCTTAGTTCAGTGCCAGGCACCAAAATGTACTCTAGAAATGAAGATGGGACAGTTGAATGTGTGCCTCTTAATTGTGATGTCTTTGAATCTTGGCTTCTCTGACACCAATAGCTCTTTACTTATTTCCTCTCAATTCTTAGTTGGATATATAAAATCTGATGCTGGCTATATTTTAAAAGTCTGTATTTTCACATTCTTGTTTGCAGTTATGGTGCCTTTTACCCATTCTTGTACTTTCTTCAGGTACCTATAGATACTAATAAAGTTCCTCAAGTTTTTTAAAAATAGGATTATGTAGTCATAAAATATACAAGCCACAATGAAGACTTCTGACAAGAATCCAAGTTTCTTTTTTCTAAATTACATTTTTCAAATGATATTATGTGATGATTGATTTTTATTTTATTTTGATTTGATTTTATTTTTAGGTAAGGGATCCATATTTTCAAAATGAACAATTTTTCCACTGAAAGCTATTAATTTCATCTTGTCTAAGTTGATAACTTTTCAGACAAATCCATTTAATGTGTCACATCAGTAAAAATTACTTGTCAGTTTGTGGTGTTGGGGACTCCAGGAAGTCACATGAAGGAGGCTCCCTGAGGCAGAATGAAGAAAAGAGAATGTAACTTAGGTAAAAGTCATTAATAACTCTCTAAGAAATACTTATTAAATTAATGCCCAATGAGCGATTAATAATAAATGTTACTATGTCAAATCCTGAGGTATGTACTGAACATCTTATTTAATTTTCTCAACAACCCCATGTGATAGGCTCTATTTTACAAATAAGTAAAGGGTTAGAAAGTTTAGTCGGGTTTCCCAGGGTAATCTGGCACCTGGAGTCAAACCTAGGTGCGTCTGATTTCATAGCTGGTATCATAACCCTTAGCTTCACAAAGAAGGAAATGGAAAATATTATCTACTTATTGTAAAGCACATATCCTTTTTAAAGATGAAAACCAAATAACATACCTAGCCAGGGAAGATCATCTAGGGGCATGAAGTCTTTGGGGACAGGAACATCGCATTCATTTCTCTTTTCTTGAAATACTCTCTACACTGAGAGGGTAGGGCTGACCTTGGTATATATGTGGGTTCACATCCATTTATGGTTGCCCAGAAGTTCCAGGCTTGGAATTCATGAGGTCAAGTTTTCCACAGAATATCGGAAAAACATCAGAGAATGTTAAAGTGAAGGGACTTGTGTTAATTAATATCTCCATGTCTACTCTCCAGCATCTCAACTCTCTTCCTAGAAAACTGACATGCTTTCTGGCCTCTGGTTGGATGTAGCCAGTGGAGGGAGAGAACTCAAGGAAGACCATCGGAGAGTAGAGAGAGGTGTGGAGGGTGGGGTCAAGCTGCCTTCCTGTAGGGCCACCTTCCATTCTCCATGCCCCTTGACTGAAGTCACTGTTCCTGTCAGGGTGGCCCTCGATGTGTGACTCCTTTCTCCTGGCCCCTGTGCTTTCTCCTTCCTCTCCTGTGTGGGCCCAGGACTCCGATTGTTTTCTTGTTGCCTAACTCTCCTCTGTAGTTTCTCTATTTCCAGCTTATATCTCTGTAAATAGTCTCCTTGAATTATCCTAATTTAAGTTGAATTTACTTATTGCTGGCACTGTCATGGATAGAGAAGTTTGGAGATTTTATAGTCCAAATATCACATTCTATGAAAAGAAAACCAAAGAAGAGAGAAAGTAAGTGCCTACTTGGGGCAGCTGTTGAATGGCAGAACCAGACCTGGGAAGGCACGTCAGACTTATTTCTTGTCCAAGGAGCCTTCTGCATACTGTAGTGAGGAAGGACCAGTGAATGACATATTCGTTGGTGCGTGCGTGTGTGTGTGTGTGTGTGTGTGTGTGTGTGTGTGGTATCTCCATTGGGCCAAGTCTTCCCATAATGACTTTTACCCAAGCCACAGTTCAGTTATACTTGGGCAACTTCTCAACTATGAATCTTTTCTTATTTTACATCTTTACAAGCATTATGGGCAGATAGTTTGCAATTAATGCCTTGCAAGGGCAATGGTTTTAGTTACGTAAAAAATGTAAGATATTCATCAGTTTAATAACATCCACAAAACAAAATGGCAGTGAATCGGGATCTTACTATTAAGGGAAGAATATCATCACAATGTTTATTAATAACAGTTGTTGAGTTGTGTTCAAGTTTGAATTACTGAGGTTGACTGTTGCCAGTGTACTGGCACAAGATAAATAGCCAATAAATAATTGTTGAATGAATGAATATTCATGTTGTTGATGAGTGGGAAATAGTAGTTTAAACTTAGTGAAAGGTTATAATTCACGGAGAGCAGTACTTCTTTGTTGGCTATTGAAACCTGATTAAACTAACCAGAATTTTGTTGATAACTTGATTTTTCTGTATTTATTTTTTCATACATGTGTTAAAATATGAAGAGTACTGCATTTGGAGTCTGAGAGTCCTAATTTTAATTTTGACTCTGAGACTTCCTTATTAAACATGTAACAAATTTTATTCCTTGTGGGTCTCAATTCTGTATTGTAGAGCTGGATTCTTACTGTCTTTCTCAGGGTTTTTTGATGGTCACAGTTTTAAAAACATATATGCAATAGAGTTTTTATAACAAATTGTAAAGAGATGATTGTTCCTAACCTAGTGCTGGGATGTTACAATTGGCCTTTGAATTGACATTGGGTGAGACTGCACTGTGGGACATGTTGACATTTTCATCTGAACACAGTACTAATTCAGCTGGTTGGTATCTTTTCTCAGAATCATTAAGTTACTTGCAGTTATTATGACCAAAGAGATAATTCAAGAAAATAATTAGAAACTACATTTGTTAGAGCAACTATCTCCATCTCATGTCCAGGACATCTGGCAGCCTCCAGACTTTTTTGCACCAAGCACTAGTGTGGTCTGAATTCACATTCAGCAACTTTCCCCATGAAATTTCATACGCTTTCCATTTCTTTCTTTGTCTTCAGCTCTTTCCTCTCCCTTCCTCACCTTCCAACAACAACAACAACAACAACAACAACAACAATAAAAACACCACCAAAAATTCATCACTGTCTTAAACAAGGAACAACTTAATCCTTATTATAGTATTTTATTATGTAGAATAATTCATTTCCCTTCAGTCTGACTCTTCCGTTATACTAGCCTAGAGCCTGCCCTCTAATAACTTAGAGGTTGTGTCATCCCAAACAAAAGAAACTTATTCTGAGGCTAATTTTGTACTTTCCCAGTACACAGAAGCAGCTTGCAAGTATTCTCTCCTTTATCTCTCCTTCTCTATTAAATAAAAGACTTCCCTTCTTGATAAATATAGATGTGTATATGATTAATAAAATGCAAATTTACTTAAGAATATTAAGCTATTATAGTAGCTTTTTGTCATTCTGTATTTTTTCAATCAACTGATGCCAAAAGTATAATTACTATTAAGTGTGGGTTTGAAAAATGTTTTGACATTTAAAAAGGGTCTTCACTTTTTGAAAACGATGGGACTCTTTCAGATAAATGTTTTAGCTTGTGCAATGCTGTGTGAACTCCACCAAGAAGACACCTGGAGTGAGTTGGTTCCAGAAGGGGAAACCAGATATCAGTCTAAGCCTTCGTGGGGCAATTTGAGGTTCATACACTACCCACAAGTAAGTGGATATTTAGGAGAAGTTAAGAGAGAATGGAGTACAGTACTCTATTCAAAGAGAAGGCCCCAAACGTAGCAGATTCCTATTGACTTATGTCCTCAGCCCTAGACATCTCTCCTTGCCATAGGAGATAAAGAGACAGTTTAGTGATAACAAAAGGGAAATTTTCTGGGAAGGAGTGGCAATAAAGACTTCCATTTTCACCCTTTTTTGTTGTTTTATTTAACAGCTTAAGTGAAGTATGATTTATATACGAAAATTTTACCCACTGTAAGTAAATAGACTAGTGATGTTGGGTAAATTTGTAGAGCTATGTGTCTATTGATGCAGTCAAGTTCTGGAACATTTCCAATACCACTAAAAGTTCTCAGTGCCCTTTTATAGCCTATGACCACCTTTATCCTCTAGTCTCAGAAACCACTCATCTGCTTTCCTTGTTTTTATAGATTTCTCTTTTCTGGAAATTTCATGTAAACAGAATAGTACAATATATAATCTTTTGTGTATGTCTTTCATTTGGTGTAATATTTTGATGCTTGTTAGTATTGTAGTATTATCAGTAGCTTTCTTCTTTTCTTTTTCTTTTTGCTTAATAGATTCTATTGTATTGATACACCACATTTTACCCATTCAACAGTTGAAAGACATTTGAAATATTTCTACCTTTTAGCTATTATAAATGCAGGTTAGCATACCAAATTCAAAAATCTGAATTCAAAATGCTCCAGAATCCAAAAATTTTTGAGCTCTGACATGAGGCCGCAAGTGGAAAATTCCATACATAACTTCATGTGATGAGGTGTAGTCCAAATGCAGGTGCAATAAAAGTATTCTATTACTGTTAGGCTTTGTATATAAGGTATATGTGAAACAAGTAAATTGCATGTTTGGATTTGGGTTTCATCCTTAAGATATATCCTTCTGTACATGCAAATATTCTAAAATCTGAAAAATTCAAAATCTAAAACACTTGTGGTTCTAAGCATTTTGGATGAGGGATACTCAGCCCTTAGCTCTTTCTTAAACATTTGTATATAAATCATTGTGTAGATGTTTTTACTTAGAATTACTATTAAGCATGTTTAACTTTCTAAGAAACTGTCAAACTGTTTTCTAAGATGTTTGTATATTCCCAACACAAATGTCTGGGAGTTTTCATATTCACACTAACACTTGGTATTGCCAGACTTTTTGATTACAGCCACTCTAGTGAATATGTAGTAGAATTTCATTGTTATTTACATTTGCATTTTTCTGACTAATGATGTTGAGTATCTTAGCAGTTGTGTTTCTTTATTGGTCATATGTCTAGTCACAATTTTTCCCCACTTTTTAAATAGATTGTGGTTTATTATTGAAATTTAGGAGTTCCTTGTATATTTGGGATATAAGTTCTTTACCGGATAGGTTCTTATAGTATTTATCATAAGTCCTTTATATGATTTGCTGGTGTTTTATCCTGCTCATAATCATTTAAAATCATTACTTAAAATATTTTCATCCTCTAAATTTCAATACTGTGGAGCAAAGTCCTAGATTCTGAAGACCAAAGATAATACTAAAAATATTTGGCTACTACCACTGACAAATCAGCATGGATGTGAATTATAGGGCTGAATGATAGGGAGGATGGGAGCTTGGAACTGTGGCTGTTTGTCCATTATTATAGAAATATTATAATATTTCAGCAACTGGTATCATTATACTTGTGGATCAGACTTACATCAAATATTGTCCATCAATTTCAGGGATATAAGAGTTAAGTTAGGCAAGATTCCCCAAGTGTTGAAGCAAAAAGAAGAAGCCAACCTAGAGTTTCACCAGTGGACATCTGGGCTGTTAGGGGTTTTGATGTGATGCAGACCAGTATGGAACTTCAGCTTGGCTCAAAATAGTTTTTTGGAGTGTTGGCTTCCGCTCAGGCTCCTGTGAGAACCATGGGATGGGGTGGGGGGGGCATCTCATTTGCTCAGGACCCCAATCCAGACCAATTAAATCAAACTATCTTTATGCAAGAGGGGCATAGGCAGCTATGGTTTTAAAAGCACCCAGGTGATTTTAATAACATCAATATTTGAAAAATCCTGTGGATAATCAAATACTACTGTAAGCAGAATTGTACTCAGTCCCAAACTAGCTATATACAATACAGTTAGTATGTTAGCTTTTGTAAAAATGGCTTCTGCTGGTTAAGTAAAAGTGAAGGGAAAGCAACTCTCATTTTTTGAACATTTTTTAAAACGTGTCCTCATGTAATCCATCAATTATCTTCCCAGGTAGAGTTCATTCCCTTTTTACATATGGGAAAGCTGAGGCTCAGGGTGGTGAAACAGCTTACTCAAGACCGCATAGTTCATAAGGGGAGAATTCCTCATTCTCGGAGGATTAGCACTCTTCATGAGAAAGTCCTAGAAAGTATTGGTACTGTATTGTGAATGCCTTTCTGAAACAGGCATAATGGAAAAGAGGCTTACTGGTTACCACAATGTATGGGCCCAGAGAATAATACCACCACGTGTGGCTCTGTGCTCTTACAATAGTTTTTCATTTAGATTCTGTTTATGTTTGGTGCAATTCTAACAAGGTTGTTTATCTGGCTTTCCAGTTGTCAGATTAGAAGCAGAAAATTGGAAAGGGAGTTGCTCACGGTAGGCATATTATAACAGCCAAACGCTGGAGCCAGAGCTTCACAGAAAAATGTTTTCCTCCTTTGTAAAATGAGTGGGTTGAACTGGTTAATTTCTGAGGTCCCTTTCAGCTCTAAAATTTAATGTGTTTAAGATAAAAGCTATAAAAAGCTGGCGAAAAACACATAAGAAAGAGAAATCCTAGAAATCTGGACCCAGGGTGGGGGAAATAATCCTAGATAGCTGCTCCTGGGGGCACAACTATATGATAGGCACTGTAATATTTGATATTTGTGCCTATGACACTGAGTCATCAAGCAAAAAATTTAATTTTGTTTTGTAGATGTTGTATCAGAATGCAAGAAAGCACACTTTTGAAAGATTTCACTCAAAAATGCTCATCAAAATTTTTGCTTATTAAACATCCACTGATCGGAAAATTTACTTCAAAGGACTGTTTTCCTGATAAATTCTTCATTATATTGTGGGTTTTTTGTTCCTTGACAAAACATTTCAGATAGTTGTGACAATATCTTGGGTATTTATATTGTTTTATACTAACTCAACACATTTTTCTACCCTAGATTTTTGTCACTACTTTGACAAGAGTTCTAGTCTTTATAAAAGTTTTTCTTAGTGTTGAATTGAATGCAGCCTTATTATAGTCGTATCACATGGCTTTATAGCTAGCTGATAATAGATCTGTTGAACTGAGGGCGAAGACTGAGTTGTCTTCAGTTTGGTTCCTTTTCATTTTCCATAATTTTGTATTAGATAAATAAATGAGACAATGAATGAAGAATGAATGAACTCAGAAAGAATGTTCTTCACCTGTCCTATTTCTTAATTTTGTACATTTGTCTTTCTCAAGGCTTGCGTCTTGTTTGCCCTTCCATTCCCATCAACTCTACTGTTTTTTATTGGACACCAAGACTACAACTAAAGAGAAAAAAATACATCTCCTACATGCTCATTGTAGAAAAATTACAAAATATATAAATGGCTAAATATAAAAAGAAAAAAATCACTGATAATCCCAGTATCCAAAAATAGCCATCACTGACGTTTCAGGATTCAACTTTGTGTTTCTTTTCCTTAGGCATTTTCATATATAACGCAGGTGTCAGCCACTCAGCCTTCTCAGCAGAATCCACTTGTTTAAAAGTATTTGTCAACAATTTATAGTGTATGGTAAATTTCTTTTGAGAACAGAGCTTTTGTGTTTTCTTTTAAGCCCATCTCTTGCTTTTATGAATGTCCATTTCACTAGCTTCTATCTTCTTACTCCTAGTTTTTTGGCTCAGACTTCCATTGTCTTCTGTCCTTATTTATTATTCAGAGACCCTGTGCTTTTGTGTTTTTGTCATAACTCTCCTTAGAAGATGATGGCAGATGGGGTAGAGGGAGATAATTTTTTCCTCTAACATATTAAGGTCTTTCAAATGAATTTATGTCATAGATACAAATTTATATTTAGTTGCTTTTCTTTTAGGAGGAAAGGGAAACTGCATTACTGGGAGGAATGTAAGTTGGTATACTCATGGAAAACAATTTAAGGGCTCCTCAGAAAGTTAAAAATAGAAACACTTCATAATCCAGCAGTCCCACATCTGCATATGATGTATATCCAAAGGAAAGGGAACCAATATGTTCAAGAGATATCTGAGCTTTCCTCTTCATTGCAGCATTATTCACAATAGCCAACACATGGAAACAATTTACATGTCAGAAAACAAATGAATGGATAAAGAAAATATATGCAAATGCTTCTGATCCAGTAAACTCATCATAAATGGAGAATATCATAAGTCAGCGATGGCAGACCTTTAGAGACCAAGTGTGCAAACTGCAACCCCAGACTCATTTGTTTACCACAAAATGACAACACTGCAATTAAACCTGGATACTGAGGTTGTAGTTTAGAAAAACAACTGTCATCTGATGCTTGGCTGCTGGGTGACTTGGCTTGTGTACTGACAGAGCTCTGTGTGCCTGCTGTGGCATGCATGCCACAGGTTCAGCACCACTGTCACAAATAAAAAATGCATTTAATATACCTAACCTACCAAACGTCATAGCTTAGCAATGAAGCACGCTGTTGAATATTGATTGCTTATCCTTTTGATCATGTGGGAGCTGTGGCTTGTTGCCACTGGCCAGTATTGCAAGAGAGTATCTTGCCACATATTGCTCATCTGGGATAAGGTAAAAATTCAGAATTGAAATGAAGTTTATATTAAATGCATATTGCTTTTGCAACATTGTAAAGTCAAAAAATAGAAGAACCATCATAAGTTGGGAGTTGTCTTTGTGGACAATGCAATGTTGTTGAACCATAAAGAGGAAATCTTGTTATTTGAGAGAACATGAGACAAAATAGATGAAACTGTAGGCCTTGTAGTTCAGACAGAGAGGGACAAATATTGCATCATCTTACTCAGATGCGAATTCTAAAAAAATCCAACTGATAGAAACAGAGAGTAGAATGCTGGTTGCCAGGGATGAGTAGGAACAGTGAGGAATGGGGAGTTGTTGATTAATGGGTGTAAACTTTGGTAACAAGATGAAATCTTGGAAATCTAATGTGCAGCATTTTGGCTGTAGTCAACAATACTGTATTGTACACTTGAAATCTACTAAAAGAGTAGATTTTAAATGTTCTCAACATACATGTACACACATAGTCTCAATGTAACCGATATACACATATTAAATCATCACCATTATATACCTTAAATATATACTATTTTATTTGTCAATTGTACCCAAATAATGCTGGAAAAATTATAGTAGGAGTAATTGCCATGCCATTAAATCATTTTTCAAAATTATGACTTTTAGTCTACCATAGTTTATTTAACAGTTCCTTTACTTGAATATTCAGATTGTCTCCAGTTTTTTATTTTTAAGAGTATGATGAAAATACTTGTATGTTGCCTTGATATTCTTTTGAGATAACCTTCTATAAGTGGATTTATAAGAGTTTGTGTATTTTAATATAAACATGGATCACTTAATATGAACAGAATCTGAGAAATGTGGCCTAAAGCGATTTCACCATTGTGAAATACAGTATTACACAAATCTAAATGGGATAGGACCAACACTGCCTGTGGCCTCTTGATGAGATCAAGAGATGTAAAGAAATGAAGTCTGATCTTGCTGCTGGTGTAACATGCCACACTGCTTTACAGTAAATTAAAAAAAAATAAATAGTATGTTTTACAATAATAAAAGGCATAGTAGAGTAAATACATATTATTGTTTACCATTATCAAAAGTTTTGTACTGAACATGATTGCATGTGCTATACTTTTATACATCTGGAAGCACAGTAGGTTTGTTTACACCAGCATCATTACAAGCATGTGCGTAATGTGTTACTTTAGAGAATTAGGATGGCTATAGTGTCATTTGACCATAGGACTTTTTAGTCTATTTTAATCTTAATCATTGCCTTATATGTGCTCTGTTGAATATGTAGTCAATCTGGCAGAAAAATCATTATTTCTGGCAGAAAATTCATATTGCATTTTCCAGAAAAATTATACACATTTATATTAGTCAACCAAAGGTATATGAAAGTATTTCTTTTATTGCATTCTTGCCAACAGCAAATGGTATTAAAAAACTTAAGAGAAACCTTTCTAATTTAAGAAGCAAAAATGATAACCCACTTTGGTTTGTGTTTCTGATTACCAGTGTCCAACTTTTATCATATGCTGACTGTCCTTGTACTTCCTTTGTGAATTTCTCTTCCTACTTCCTAATTTGAATATTCATCTTTACTTAACTGATTTAGAAATACATTTTATTTCTGCAGAAAATACTATATTTGCTGTAAGAAATGTGAGATGTGCAAAAAGTATAAAAAAATAAAATTCCTAGTATTACCACCATTCATTTCTGATGAATGCCATTAAATTGGTGAATATACAACATTGTTTTCTTTGTTTCTTACTATATTAAACATTAACTTTTGTTTTCTCACTGTATATTCCAGGCTGGTCTTGAACTCACTATGTAGCCCAGGATGGCCTGAAACTCCCAGCAATCCTCTTGCCTCTGCCTCCTGAGTTCCCGGATCTCAGGAATGTGCCACCACATCTGGCAAACATTAACTTTTAATAGCACTTTTTTCGAAGGATTATCCTTTTGTCACATACGTTGTAGATATATTTTTCTGCATTCCTTTTCCCTTTCGCTTTTAAATTTTGTGATTTTTTTAATGTATCATATAAATCTGTCTTATTTTATTATTGCTTAGATGGTTTTTTGCTGAAGATGTCCTTTTTATCCTTTGAAAACTTAAAATATTTGTGATTTGTTTTAGATATTTCATATTTTCTTTTCATATTTAATTTTTAGTAATTTTTATTGTCATAATTAAGTTAAATAGGTTCTAAAGTCTGTTTCTGAACTATTATTCTAGCTTATTATCAATTCTTATACCAATAATTTACTGTTTTATTTTCTTCAACCTCTCGTAAGACCCTTCATTTTCTTTTCAAAATATTCTTGCAGATAAACTGTAGAATCATTTGATTCATTCTAAGTAAACAAATACTGTATTGAATTACAACAAAATTATTTTTATTAACTCTTACTTTTTAATGAATGGAATATCCTATCTGGTTTGCCACAAAATATTAATTAAATGTAATTTAAATATTTTGAAGAACCTTCATAATGTTTTCCATAGCTTTCTGTAACATTTTGCATTTCTACCAACAGTGCATAGAGGTTCTAATTTCTTCATATCCTGCCCAACACTTGTTCTGTTTTATCAGATACATGATTTCCAGATGTTTTTCTCATTCTATAGGTAGGCTTTTCACTCTCTTGCCTGTTTTCTTTTGGCATAGAAGTTTTTAAGTTTAGCATAGTCCTATTTTTCTCCTTTTTACTTTTGTTGTTAGTGCTCTTGGTGTCATATCTGAAAAGTCACTGCCAAATCCAATGTTATGAAGATTTTTCCCTATGGTTTCTTCTAGGACTTTTATAATTTTGGGTCTTACACTTAGATATTTAATTCATTTTGAGTTAATTTTATACTTGGTGTAAGTTGAGAGTTATAATTTGGATCAAAAATGGCCCCCCAGAAGCTCATGTGTTCAGAAGTGGGGCTTTTGGAAAGTGATGGAACCATGAGAGTCCTAACTTTTTCAGTGCATTAATCTACTAACTCAATGGGGTATTAGGAGGCGGGGCCTAATTGGAGTAAATAGGTCACTGGGGACATAATCTGGAAAGTATATTTTGTCTCTGATCCCTTTCTTTCTCTCTCGGCTTCCTAGCCTCTATGAGGTGAGCTGCCTTCCTTTGCCATGTCCTTCTGCCATGATGTTTTGCCTCGTCAAAGGCCCCCAAAATGGAGCCAACTAACCACGGACTGAAATCTCTGAAACTGCCAGCCAAAATAAACCTTTTCTCCTTAAGTTTTTATTCTCAAGTTATTTTTTTTTTACAATGACAAAAAGCTGACCAGCATAGAAAATTGGTAGCAGGAAGCAGAGTTGTTGCTGTGATTGTATTTAACAATGTAGGTTTCTGTCTTGCTTTGGTCTCATAACTTCCTGTCTATGCCCCAGTCACCCTTTTGGAATGGGAATGTGTACTCTGTCCCACTAGTGTATGTTAGAAATACATAACTTACTTTTTATAGGAACTGTCAGCTAAGAATGTGCCTTGTGTCAAGAGGAGACTTTGGACTTAGGCTTTTTTTAAAACGTAGTTTTGTATTGGTAACTGTTGGAAAGTAATTCTCTATAGGTTTTTAGTGTTTTTGTACATTGCATGAGCCAGACACTAACTGCTATGTCTTCCAGACTAAATATTAAAGAGTATTTGTATAGTGAACAGTCTCAAAATTTAGAACTAATGTGTCCCTCTAGAGCAAAAGCAGGCATGTTTACTGCACAGCACAATAAAGATAATGTTTTTCTCTCGAGCAGAAGACATAGCTATAAGAGATTCACACTCTTTAAGGTTATGTTCCTCTCTTGTAACACAAGCAACTGTACAGTCAGGTGCTTTCTGGTCCTCTCCAAGAGTTGGGGCCCCAGGAACGGATACAAAAATGCTAATATTCTGAATACTGCTGTTGTTATGAGTAGTAAACTTTCTCTTCTCTCAAATTCAGGAATCTCATGTCTTCTACCAGCATTCAAGAAAGAATGTCAAGCTAATTTTTTTTCTTTTGGTTTCTAAAGAGAATAAATTTTCAGATTCTTCACATTTCTTGATATTTCTTGTCCCTTCTAGATAAGCATTGGTAAAGTACTTGATATCTTTATCTTTTCTTCCTTTCTTCATCATTTCTATCTTGTGAATATTTTTTCCTGTGAAGGCTTTTCTAGGCCTATTGTAGCATTTATAGCCCCATCCTTGTTTCTGAAAAAGATCAAGTAAAGGACTATTAAAAGTGATGCACTCTGGTTATTAGATTTGAAACAAAATGTGCCATGAATTTATGTCTAGTATGGTAACATTTCAATAAAATGATTTATATTCTTTTTTATTTTAATAATTTAAGAATTAATCTTCAATGAAAAGTAAGTACCATGTTATATTAAGGAATTGGAGATGTGTGTTTCTTTAAAAAATTTTTTTCTTCTTCACATCTGCTTTTTATTAGTGCGTTATGGTTATACAGATTAATGGGTTTCATTTTGGCCAATTCATACATATGCATAGTGTACCTTAATCATCCCCCCCCCCCGTATCCTCTTCCCCCAACCGACTGCCCCAGTTTTATGTTGTTTTCAGGGATTTAAATGCATATAATCTATTTGATCATATCCATACCTGTATTGCCTGTCCTTACACTTTCCCCACCCCTCATTCCATTCTTCTAGTTTAGTAATAGTCTCCCTTCTACTTTCTTGGCATCTTTTATAAGTTTCACATATCAGGAGAACTATAATATTTGTTCTTTTGAATCTGGCTTATTTAACTTAGCATATTGACCTCCAGATATGTTCATTTTCCTGCCAATGACAATTTCATTTTTATTTATGACAGAATGATATTATATATATATACACACACACATAAAATAGATATATATCTTTTTTTATTCATTCATCTGTTGATGGGCATCTAGGCTGGTTCCATATCTGGATTATTGTGAATTATGCCACAATAAACGTAAGAATAAAGGTAGCCCTATAATTTGTGGATTTTAATTCCTTTGGGTAAATACCAAAGTGTAACTGGATTGAATGGTAGCTCTATTTTGAGTTTTTTGAGGAATGGTATTGTTTTAGATTTCTTTCTTAGCTAGTCCATTATTGGTATTGAAAGGTATTGATTTTCTGATGATGATTTTTTTATCCTGCTACTTTGCTGAGTTTATCAGTTCTAAAAGACTTCTGGTGGAGTTTTTAGGGTGTTCTAAATTTAGGGTTTTCTAAGTAATATCTGACTTCTTTCTTTCCTATTTTTATCCCACTTATTTATTTCCCTTGCCTAATTGCTGTAGCTAAAATTTTAAGAATTGTATTTGATAGTAGTGAGAGTGGACATCCTTGCCTTGTTCCTGATTTTAGAGGAAATTGGTTTAAGATTTCCCACATTCATAATGATGGTGGTTGTGGGTTTTTTTTATATGGCTTTTATTACCCTGAGGAATGATCCTTCAATGTCTAATTTCTTCAGGGCATTTATTATGAAAGAATGCTGAATTATGTTGAAGGTTTCTGTGTCAATTGAAATGATCATGTAATTTTTATCTTTGATTTTAATTATATTGTCTATTATGTTCATTGATTTGTATCTGTAGTACTGTCCTTGCATCCCTGGAATGAAGCCAGCTTGATCATGCTGTTTGTGATAGCTAACTGATTTTGTCAGTTTGAGTAAGAAATGCCCAGCTAAATTGGATCAGCATAGTTCTGGGTGTGGCTGAAGGGATTTACTGAAGACAGAAGACCCACCCTGGGTATGAGTGACAGCAACCAATAGGCTTGCCACCTGCATGGAATAAAAGGGAAAGGAAAGGAATGCTTACTTCTGTTTCTTCAGCAGAGCTCAGTCTTCAGCTTCACTGTCTTCTGGCTTTTACCACAGACCCTTCGGCCTCCTGATACAGACTTGCATGAGATACTACGTTGAGCTTCAGGCCTTGAGCTGGATCCTTCAGATCTCCAGGATACATGAAGCCCTTTTACAGTTTTGTACACCTGAGTATGAAAGTGGCCATTGTAAGCCAATCTTGTAAATTCTTATATATTTGCAGTATAAATCTGTTTCTCTAGTAAGCACCCGCTGATACAGTGTATGATCATTTAAATGTGTTGTTGAATTTAGTTTGAGAGCCTTTTATTGAGGATTTTACATCAGTGTTCATGAAGGATATTGGCCTATAGTTTTCTTTTATGTTGTGGCCTAGTCTGGCTTTGGTAACAGGATGATGGTGGTCTTGTAGAATGAGTTTGGAAGTGTTCCTTCCCTTTCTATTTCATGGAATAGTTTAAAGAGCATTGGTGTTAATTTTTCTTTAAAGGTCTGGTAAACCTATCTGGTTCAGCAGTGGACCAATCTGGTCCCAGACTTTTCTTTATTGGGTGACTTTTTATTACTGCTTTGTTCTCAGTGATTGTTATATTTCTGTTTAGGGTTTTTATATCCTCTTGGTTCAGTTTTGGGAGATCATATATGTGTAGAAATTTATCCATTTCTTCTAGATTTTCCAATTTATTAAAATAAGGTTTTCAAAGGGGTCCCTAATAATCTTCTAGATTTTAGTTGTGTCTGTTGTTACATCTCCCCCCGCCAGCTATGATTGTATTGATTTGGATCTGTGCCCTCTTTTGGTTAGGTTGGCTAAGGATTTATCCATCATGTTTATGTTTTCAAAGAACCAAATCTTTGTCTCACTGATCCTGTGTATTATTCTTTTAGTGCCTATCTCATTAATTTCACCTCTTTATTATTTTTTCTGTTAGTTTTGCTTTTAGTTCATTCTTGTTTTTCCAGAACCTTAAAATGCATCATTATTTGAGATCTCTCTGACTTGTTTTTTTTTTTTTTTGAGACAGCGTCTCACTGTGTAGTTCAGACTGGCCTTGAACTCACTGTGAAGCCTAGGCTGGCCTCAAACTCAAGGGATCCTTCTACCTCAGCCTCCCAAGTGCTGGGATTATAGGTGTGTGCCATCACGCCCAGCTTTCCCTGACTTTTTTTTTTTGTATATCTTTTTATTGGTACATTTTAGGTGTACAATATAATGACATTCATCATTGGAGATATGCACCTTTACATACTCTCTTGGTTCTTACTTTTTCCCCCTTCCCCTGCCCTCCCTTCAACCCCTCCATCCCTCCCTATTTACAAAGACTTTGTTTCCATTTTTTCATTTTTCTCATATTAATTCCATTCCCTTCTTTCCTTTCCCCTACCATGACTTTTTGATGTAGGCACTCATCGCTATAAACTTCTCTTTTAGAAATGCTTTTGCTGTATCTCAGAGATTCTGGTACATTGTATTTCCATTTTCATTTAACTTTAAGAATTTCAAAATTTTCTGCTTGCTTCTTTCTCTCTCTCTCTTCTTTTCTTTCTGTTTTTTGAGACAGAGTCTCCCTATATAGTTTAGGCTGGCCTTGAGCTCACTATGTGGCCCAGGTTGGCCTTGAACTCACAGTGATCCTCCTGCCTCAGCCTCCTGAGTACTGGGATTACAGCCATGCGCCACCGCACTTGGCTCCTCCTGATTTCTTCAACAATGCACTGATTATTTAAAAGTGAGTTATATATTTTCCATGTTTGTATAGTTCAGTGTTTTGTATTTATGAAGGCTTGTTTTAATGGCCTAACATACGATACATCCCATGAGCTGCAGAAAAGAATGTGTATTCTGTACTTGTTGCATGGAATGTTCTGTAGACATCTACTAAGTCAATTTGATCAGTAGTGTAGTTTAATTCTGATGTTTATATGTTGATTTTTTTGTCTTTTTGATCTATCTATTGGTGAGGTAGGAGTATTGAAGTTACTCACTGTTATTGTATTGGGATGTTGTATCAGTCAGTGCTTAGTAGAGAAACATATTTAATGCAACACACACAAATATATAAGAATTTACAAGATTGGCTTACAGTAGCTGCCCACAGAGTCAGGTGTGGAAGAGCATAAGAGGTCTGTCTATGTGCTGGAGATCTGAAGGATCCAGTAGAAGCCTGGAGCTCAGTGTAGGGTCCTGTGTGATTCCGTATCAAAAGGGCACAGGGTCCGTGATGGAAGCTGAAGAGTCTGTGCTGGAAGCCAGGAGACAATGTGCAGGGTGAAGGTGAAGATTGGAGCTCTTCCAAAGAAACAGAAGTGAGGCTTCTTCCTTTTTCGTTTCCCCTTTATACCATTCAAGTGACAGGCTGCCCAGAAGTGGGTCTTCTGTCTTCAGTAAATCCCCTCAGCCACACTAGAATCTATGCCGATCCAATTTAGTTGGGCATTTCTTACTAAGTTGACACAATTAGTTTACTGTCACAGATGTATATGTCCCTTTATGTTAAGTAATGTTTGTCTTATGAAGTTGGGTGCACTGATGTTCAGTGTATATGTATTTGCAGCTATTATATCTTCTTGGTGAATTTTTCCTCTTAACAATATACAGTGGCCTTTGTCTTGTGTAATTTTGCTTTGAAGTTTGCTTTGTCAGATATGAGCATAGCTTCCCTGCTTGCTTTTGGTTTCCATTTGCATGGAATATTGTTTTCTATCTTTTCACTTTCATTCTGTGTGTGTGTGTGTGTGTGTGTGTGTGTGTTTGTGTGTCTTTTCTAGTGAGATGTGTTTCTTGCAAGCAATAAAGAGTTAGGTCTTGTTTTTTAATCCAATGTGGCAGCCTCTGTCTTTTTATTGCAGAATTAAGACCATTTACATTCAGAGTTAATATAGAAAGGCATGTACTAATTGCTGTTGGTTGGTTTTCTGTTTAATTCTTCCCTAATTTTCTATAGCTTGTCTACTCTTCCTCTTCTGTGTATAGTATTCCTATAAGTATCTTCTGCAATTCTGGCTTAATGGCCATGAATTTCTTTTGTTATGCTTATCTTGGAAAGCCTTTATTTCTCCTTAAATTTTGTTTTTTTGTTCTTTTGTTTTTGGTACTGGGGATTGAACTCGGGTCCTTGCACTTCTGAGTCATGAGGCAGAACCACTGAGCTAAATCCCCGGCTTTCCTTCAATTTTGAAGATTATCTTGCTGATTATAATAATCTAGCTTTGCAGTTATTTTCCTTCTGGGGTTGAAATGCAGCATTCTCTGCCCTCCTGGTCTTTAGGGTTTCTTCAGAGAAGTCTGAAATTACTCTCATGGGTTTGCCTCTATTAATGACTTGGTGGTTTCATTCTTATAGCTTTCAATATTCTTTCCTTTTTCTGTATTCTTGTCGTCTTAGTTATAATATCATGTGGTGTGGTTCTTTTCTAGTCATGCTTGTTTGGGGTTCTGAATGCCTCCTGTAATTGGGTGTCTATACCTTTACCAAGATTTGGGAAGTTTTCTGTTTTTATTTTATTGAATAGTTTTTTTTATGCAATTAGTCTGTACTGTATATTGATGCCCTTTTTCTACACCAATAATTTATACCTTTGTTTTATAGTCATGTCCTGCAGTCCTTGAATGTTTTATTCATCATTTATTATTTTTTCTTAGTGTCTGTGCAATAATTCCTCAACCATGTCTTCACGTTTGAAGCTCTTTCTTCTGCTTAGTGTTGTTAATTGGTGAAGCTTTCCACTGAGTTTTTGATTTGACTTACACTTTTCTTTTCTAGACATTGGTTCTTCAGAATCTCTCTTTGTTGAATTGCTTCTTCATATCCTGCATTGTCTTCCTTAGTTCATCAAAGTGTTTATTTATATTCTCTTTGAAGTCATTAATAATTATATAAATCAGTCATTTGAGTTCTTTATCTGACATTTCATCTACTTTGATATTTTTTACATTCAGTTACTGACAAATTATGGACATTTGTCATGTCATGAGTCATGTTGCCATCTTTTTTCATCTTTTTGCATTTCTGTACAGAGATTTTTGCATCTGTTGGGGTGGATATTTCTTCCACTTTTGCTTGTGGGTCCTTTTAGTGTCCAGCTTTCTTTGAGATTTTCAGGGCCACTCAGAAGGGAGAAAACATATTGCAGTAAAGATAAAACAGTTAATGATATGTGCTAAAAACCAATAACAACACCAGCATTAACAATAGAAAAATAATCAGCAATAATGATATAGGCACAAAGAAAAATCAGATATTAAAAAACATACCGTAAAAAACAATTTAAAACAGTAGCACCATTTATAGTAGAAAAGAAATCAGCAATAATAATATGAATTAACAGGCTAAAAATTAATAAAGATTAATAATAATAAAACTGGAGGGATGGGGAAAGGAAAAGATATTGTTTTTTTTTCTGGTACTGGGAATTGAACTCAGGACCTTGTGGTGGACAGGCAGGCACAGTGTCACTGAGCTAAATCCTGGCTAGAAAGGAAAAAAATGTAAGAAGTAAACTTTCAAAAAGAAAAAGGAAATGAGGTGGAGGAAGAGAAAGAAAACTGATAAAAATACAGTAGAAAAATTTAAAAAAGTAAATAAAATTAACTAATAGTAACTGAAAAAAAAAAACAAACAAGAGAAAGAAAAGAAAAAGAAGAAATCAGAAAAAAAAAGAGGATAAACCAAAACTCAAAATAAAAAAAAAATCCCAAGACAAAACAACAACAAAAAAATAAAAATAAAAATTACACACACATGGAGAAATGAGTCTGAAAAGTTCTTCCTTGTCAAGGTATTTAGGTGGGGAGTTTCTTTCCAGAACCTGTAGCATTGGAATTCACTAGCTTCTGTATCGGGGAGGGATGGTAAATCACAATTGGGAGCTATTGTGTTTCCACAAGGATTTAACAGCTTTTTCCTGTGTGAATGCTGTTATGACTTGCATTTCCTACTGGGAGGGGTCAGTGATATGTTATTTGCTCTGCATTGTATTTACTCAAGAGGTTTTTAGTGTTTGTGTCCTTCTGTGAACCCTGAGTCACTGATAATTCCAGCTACCTTTGTGGCCTGTGGGCTTCTCAAATGCCCAGTTACTCTAGAGTTTCCTTTGTCCATATACCTATGAACTTGGTAGATGTCTAAGCAAAGGTGTATCACAGTCGTGATGGTGAGTGGGGAAAATAAATAGACCACTGTATTTTCTGATGGAGGGAGGTTGTAAAGGGAGCCAGGTAGTCTCCTGGGCTTAATTCCAGCACATTTAGACCCTGCTTCCTCAGAAAACCACATGTGAGGGCCCTGTTCCACAACCTGAGCTTACTACTGCTTAAACTTTTCAGTGGATCTGTGAAATAGCTCTACTTCTTTCCACACTGTTTCTTATGGCTGTTTTCCACCCAGTTGCTGCAATAGGGTGACCCCAGAGACCATGAACTGTGTTTTTTTCTTCTGATTCCTAGAGTAGCTTAGTTTTCAACACAAACCTCTTTACAAAATGGTTCTTGAATTTGTCAAGTGCTACCATGGATTTGTTCTCCAAAGATAGCCTGTCCTGTGGAAGGTGTCACTTTCAGAGTAAAATGTCCCACTGTATTTGCAGCTTACTGTAACTGGTTTTTTTCTGGGGCTACGCCATCAGTCCATTACTTAGCACTGGGGCTGCCAGGCCTCTCTAGGCTTACCTTGTGTTTGCAGAGTTAGCTTCCCCTACCCACCCCTGGAACTGGGGTTACTTTCCAGACTGCTTTGTTTTTTCCTGTGTTGTTTTCTGTTTCTCTTGAGTTTTTTAGTTTTCTTGTTGACTCTTTCTTGACTCTTGGAGGTCTCCTCTCTTTCTTCTTGCTATCTCGTTTTTTCCAGATGTTTCAATTCTGGATCTTAGAGAGGCTGTGATTTTCTGCAGACTTCTATTCCACCACCTTAGAGCTTGGATTTAACCTTTTGATCAATTCTGGAACTGTTGAGACTTTGGGGACTTTTGGAGATGGAAGGAATGCATTTTGTGTTATGAAATTGACGTGAGATTTTGGGAGCCAGAATGTTATGGTTTACATATGAAGTGTCTCCCCAAGACTTAAGTATTCAGGGCTTGATCCTCAATACAGCAAAGTTCAGAGATGGGACTTACAGAGGTGCCTATATCATGAGGGTGCTAACCTCGTCAATGGATTAATCCACTGATGAATTTATAACTGAATGGGCTATTAGGAGGTGGGGGCAGTTGGAGGAAGCAGGTCACTGGTGATGAGCCTTTGAAAGATATATCTTGTCCTTGGCTCCTTCCTCCATCTCCAGCTTGCTCACTCTGCTTCTTGGCTGTTGTACAGTGAGCAACTTTCTATCACCATGATATTTTTGCCTCACCATAGGCCTAAAAGCAATGGAACCAGCCAAAACCAGACTGAAATATCTGAAACTAAGCGGAAATAAACTTTTTTTTTTTAAGTTGACTTTTGCTTTGTCTCAGCAGCCTATCAAGGAGCAGGGGACATTTTTACATTTTCTGACACCTCTTCAATCTCTTTTTTTCAGAGTAGTGTAATTACCTTTGTAAAGGTCTTTTGCTTCCTTGGTTAGGTTGATTCCTAGATATTTCATTTTTCTTGAAGCTACTGTGAATGGCATTATTTTCATAATTTCCTTCTCATCCTGTTCATTGTTGATATGCACAAATGCTAATGTGTTTTTTTGTGTGTGTTGATCTTGTATTCTACTATATTGCTGGAGTTTGTTATTAATTCTGAAAATTTTTTGGTGGAGTTTTTTGAGTCTTCTATGTAGAATATCATGTTATCTGTAAATAATGATAATTTCAATTCGTCCTTTCCTATATGTATCCCTTTTGTTTCTTTCACATATGTAATTGCTCTAGCTAATTTTCCTTTCCCCTACACCTCCCACTTCCTCTGCTCCTTTAGATCTTTTCTTCCTGTAATACAATATCAATTATACATTTTTTAAATTACAATATGAAGATCTAGGAGACATTACCATACATTTTACAGAATTTAAAAGAGTATAGAAAGCATATTTCAAAAATCTGTTTTGAAATAAATTTGACAACTTCTAAGAAGTACCTTGGAAGACAAATTAATGAAACTAACTCTGGAAGAAATATAAAATTTAAATAGCACCTATTAAAGAAAGTATATTCCTACCTTGAAAACCTACCTATATGACAACAGCAGGCTCATATACATTTTAACTGATATATTATATCAAACAATTAAAGCAGAAAAAAGAAGGGACACTTCTCCCCTCATTTTAGGAACTCAACATTGTGCTAATCCTAAAACTGGATAAAGATAATAGAAGAAAAAAGTATGAACATAGATAGAAATTTGTTTAACAAAACAAACTATTAGAAGTCAGATCTGGCAGTATGTAGAAGGTGGTTTTGTTATAGGGATGGCAGTGTTGGTTCAGCATTGGAAGATCCACCCCCAAAAAGTCATCATTTTAACAGAGGACAGGAAAAAGCCATATGATCCTGTCATTAGTTGGAGAAAAAGTATTGGACTAAATTCCACAGTTGTTCATGGTAAAAGCTATCAGGAGACTAGAAGTAGAACAGAACTTTCTCAACAGATTAAAGACATGTACTCCATACTTCCAGTGAGAATGCCTTTTATGAATGGAGAAGCTACAATGCTTTCTCCTTAAGGTGGGGACGAAGGGCAGTTATGCTTATTCTTTCTCTGTCCATTAAACTTTGAAACCTAGGCCCCACCAAAATAGTCTGGCAATAAAATGACACAATTAGGATAGGATTAACAAGGTAAAAGCAAAATCATTACATGTAGATGAAATGATCATCTACAGAGAAAATACTAAGAAATCTCTAGGAGCCCCTAGAACTTGTATTTGAATTTAGCAGGATTAAAAAACACAAGGTATATATAAAAATTCAGGTCTGTGTATACTTGCTATAAATGAAGAATTGGATATTGAAATTTAAAAGTTATGTAAGAGTATAAAGGATCTAGAAAAGTTAAAAAAAACAAAAACAGTGTTGGAAGACATTTAGTGCCTAATTTTAAGACTTCTAAAGCTACAGTAATCAAGGCAGTGTTGGTGTAAGGAAAGACATATAGATCATTTTAATAAAACAGAGAATCTAGAAATAGAACTACACATATATGGTCCACTGAGTTTTGAAAGATTATTTAACATTAGCATTTTATAGAATATAAACACAATTCAAGAGCCGAGGAAGAGAGAGTGTTTTCTGCAAATGGCACTAGAACACCTGGTATCTGTATATAAAAAATAAACCTCAACACTTTTTTCCATACATGAAAATAACTTGAAGGGATCTATGAACCTAAATAAGAAAGCCTAAAAGTATAAAACTTTAAGAAGAAATTATAAGGAAAAATGTTTATGAATTCAGGGTAGGCAAGAACTACCTAGTATACAAAAGACATGATGTATAAAAGAAAAAAATTGATAAATGAGATTCCATCAAAATTTAGAACTTTAAATGCCATCATTAAAATGAAAAGTAGTTCTTAAACAGACCATATTTGCAATGCATATAACCTCTGACCAGAATATATAAAGAATTCTTAGAGCTCATTAATAGACAACCCAATTAAAAAGTAGATGTAAGAAGATGATAAATAACCAATATAGTACAAGGAAAGGTGTGCAACTCTAGAATCAGAAGAATACTAATCAGTACAATAACAAGATTGAATTATACACTCATTAGGGAGATGAAGTTAAAAGCTTTAAAAGTTTTAAAAGCCTTGTCATGAGTTTTTGTTTTTGTTGGATTCTCCCCCTTTGCATTTAATTTGTCACGCCCAATGGATTCATTCTGCTGAGTTTCCTGGGGTTGCGATCCTCATTGTCTTTTCTAAGGTATTGTGTAAAATTTTTTGGAGTGCCAGTTTGATATTCATGAAGTTCCTGAGGTGCTCTTTATCACGAAAGTATCTTATTTCTCCATCAATTTTGAAAGATAGTTTTGCAGGGTACATCAATCTGGGTTGGAGGCTGTTTTAGTTTAGGGCTTGAAATACATCACTCCAAGCTCTTCTTGCCTTGAAGGTTTGTGTTGAGAAGTCTGCTGTAATTCTTATGGGCTTTCCTTTGTATGTGATTTGTTTCTTTTCTCTGTTTGTAGAATTTTGTTCTTCTGTTGGATTTCTGGACTCCTAACTATTATATGCCTATGTGTAGATTTTTTTTTGATCAAGGCTAGCTGGAGTCCTATATGCCTCACTTATCTGTATGTCAAGTTCTTTTCCCCTCCTTGGGAAGTTTTTTGTCATCACTTCTGTGAACAGTTTTTTAATGTCATCTGCACTCTCTCCTCTTTCTTCATTGACTCCAATCAGTCTTATGTTATTCTTCTTTGCATCGTCTAGCAGTTGCTGGATTGATTTCTTGTGTTCCTTTACAATTTTAAAGCAATTTTTCTTTTCCTGGTCACTAATTGCAATCTTTTCTTCTATATCTGAAATTCTGTCCTCACATTGGTTCATTCTGCTGCACAGACTTTCGATGGAGTTTTTAATCTCCTGGAAATCTGTTTGCATCTGTTTTATGGATTCCATTTGTTTCCTATGTTGGGATTCCATCATGATCCTCAGATCCTCTATTTTTTTATCTGTGTCCTCTCTAGATTTATTAATCATGTCTTGCACCATGAGCAAAATCTTTGCTGTTATCTGAGTAATTATTTCTGATTTCATTTTTCCCAGATCCTCTTTTGTTGCCAGTTCAGAGAGTCCAGGTGGTTGAGTATCAGATTGTTCCATCTTGTTTCCCATTGGGGTTGCTGTAGGTGATCCAGAAGTCTGTTTTTGAGGCTTGTTTACATGTCTTCTCATTTCCACGGTGAGGGGGGTGCTTCTGGCACCCTCGCAGCTCACCTTCTCTGCCCTAGGAGCTTGGGATGGCTGTGGGGGAGCTTCCTTCCAGGTGCTGGGACCAGCTCAGCTTCTCTGCCCTAGGAGCTTGGGATGGTGGCAGGGGAGCCTGCTCTGGCTAATTTTCAAGTACTGTGTTGAATAGAAGAGGTGACAGTGTGCTTCCTTTTCTTGTTCCTGATTTTAGGGGGAGAGCTTTTAATTTTTCCCCATTTAATATGATACTGACTATTGGTTTGTCATAAATAGCCTTTACCATATTCAAGTATGGTCTTTCTATATCTGTTTTCTTCAGTGTTTTTATCATGAAGGGGTGTTGGATTTTGTTAAAAGCCTTTTGTGCATCTATTGATATGATCATATGATTTTTTTTCTGGTACCAGGCATCAAACTCAGGACCTTGCGCTTATAAGGCAGGCATGGCACCACTGAGCTAAATCCCCAGCCCATAAATCTCATATATTCTTTTTTTTTTCCATACTGGGGATTGAACTCAGACCTTGTACTTTTGAGGCAGGTGCAGCACCACTGAGCTAAATACCTGTCCCTGATCATTTGATTTTTGACCTTGCTCCTGTTTATGTGATGTATTACATTTATTGACTTTCCTGTGTTGAATTATCCTTGCATCTCTGGGATAAAACCTACTTGATCATGATGTATGATTTTTTTGATAATGCCCTGCATTCTATTTACTAATATCTTGTTGAGGATTTTTGCATCTATGTTCCTTAAAGATATTGGCATACAGTTTTCTTTGTGTTAGGTTGTTATCTGGTTTGGGGGTCAGGGTGATACTGGTTTCCATAAATGAGTTCAGGAGCACTCTATCTTTTTTAATTTCTTTGAAGAGCTTGAGGAGTATTGGTGTTCTTAAAGGTTTTGTAGAATTCAGCAGTGAATGCATCAGGTCCTGGGCTTTATATAGTGGATAGATTCTTTATTACTGTGTCAGTTTCATTGCTTGTTATTAGGTTGTTACACATATTTTTGTCTTCTTGGGTTAGTTATGGTAGTTTGTATGTATCTAGAAATTTGTCCACTTCTTCAAAATTCACTAATTTGTTGGAGTATAATTTTATGAATGCCTATCTTCTGAATTTCTACAGTGTCGTTATTTCACCTTTTTCATTTCTAATTGTATTGATGCTAGTCTCTTTGGCTATTTCTCAGTAAGCCTGGCTAGGAGCTTGTCTATTTTATTTATTCTTTCAAAGAACCAGTTCTTTGATTTGTTGATTTTTTTCTCTCTCTCTCTTTTTTTTTAGTCTCAATTGCATTGATTGCCACTCTCATCTTTATAATTTTTCTCCTTAATTTCGGTTTTGGGGTGGTTTGTTGTTGTTTCTTAAGTATCATAAAATTTCTTATAAGGTTTTCTATTTGAGCTTACTTTGTTTTCCTAATATGAGTATTAATTGCAATGAATTTTCCTCTAGGAACTGCTTTCATAGTGTCCCAGAGGTTTCAATGAGTTGTACCATCATTGTCATTAATTTCCAGAAATTTTTAAATTTCTTATTTGATTTCTTCTATGACACGTTGGTTGTTTAAGAGTATATTGTTAATTTTCTAGGAGCTTTTGCTTTTTCCAAAATTTCTCCTGTTGATTTCTGTTTTCATTACACAGTGGTCTGATAGTATGCACGGGGCACTTTCTATTCTTTTATACTTATTTAAGCAGGAGTTGTGGACTAGTATGTGATCTCTTTTGGAAAAAGTACCATATGCTGCTGAAAAGATTGTATTCTCTGTCATAGAGAGATGGAATACTCTGTATATATCCATTATGTCCACATGTTCAAGGGTGTGGTTCAACTCTGAAATTTCTTTATTGGGTTTTTGTTTAGTTGATCTATCTCTTTGTGAAAATAAAGGGTTAAAATCCTCTACTATGACTGTGTTGGTATTTAGTTAGTATTTAATTTTAGCAGTTTTTGTTTTGTGAAGATAGGTGCTCCAGTGTTCCGTGCATATTTATCAGTGTTATCTCTTATTGTTAGATTGTTCCCTTAACTAGTATTCTTTGTCTCTTCTAATCAGTTTTAGCTTGAAGTTTGCCATGTCTGATGTTAGAATTGCTATCCTTGCTTGTTTTTGGAGTCCTGGTACATGAAGTGTTGTTTTCGATCTTTTAATTTTTAGTCTATGAATATCTTTTTGGTTTAGATGAGCTTCTTGAATGCAAGATTATTGGATTCTGCTTTTTGATCTAGTCTGCCACTCTGTGTCTTTTAATTTGGAGAGTTGCGGGCATTAACATTAAGAGATATTACTGAGATGTGTTAGTTATTTATTATCATTGCCTTCTTTACTTGTTGGTGTATCCTTTGTTTTTCTTTTCCTGATGTTTCTTTGTTGCTGTTTATCCCTTGACCTTACTAGTTTCCTCTGTGTCTTTAGCTGTGTCCAATTTGTTGTTTCTATTGAAAATATTCATAAGTATTTTCTCTAGAGCTGGTTTAACACTCATATATCTTTTGAGCTGGTCTTTTTCATGGAAATATCTTATTTCTCCATCTATTTTGAAGGATAACTTTGCTGGATAAGTTAATTTGAGTTGGGAGTTGTTTTTAAGGTTTGAAATACTTCACTCCAAGCTCTTCTGGCCATTAGGGTTTATGTTGAGAAGTCTGCCATGATACTATTGGTTTACCTTTATATGTAATTTTTTGATTTTCTCAGGCAGCTTTTAAAATTCTGCACCCCCCTCCCCAGCTGGCTATCTGGTAATTTACTAAGGATATACCTTGGTGAGCTTCTTTTTTCATCGTAATTGTTGGTGTTCTGTAAGCGTTGCTTACTTCTATTTATTCTATAATTTTATTTTATTTTTTTGCTTAAATTATTTTATTGGTACATTTTAGGTATACAATACGTTTACATTTATTATTGGATGCTTGTATCTGTACATGGTGTATCTTAGTTCTTATTTTTTCCCCATTCCTTGTGCTCCCTTCACCCCATCCACCCTTCCCTATTTACAAAGACTTTGTTTCCATTTTTTCCTTTTCTCATAATTTTACCTTTCCCTTGTATTTTAAATTCATATTTGGGAAATTTTCTTCCATAATTTCTATAAGCATGTTAGTGAATCCATCTGTGCTGTCTTCTAGTTTTTCTCTAACTGCAGTTAGCCTTAGATTTGTCTTCTTGTTATCATCTAGTTGGACAGTCTTCTCTTGTTCTCATGTTTTCTTTTTGGCTTCTTTGAGCTCTTTCTCATAATTCACTATTTTGTTCTCAATATCAGATACTTTGTCTTCACTTTGATCATTTCTGCATTGTATGGACTTTATACAGTTTTGTTATTTCAGGTATTTCTGGATGACATTTCTTTGAGGATTCCATATCCTTGTTAATCTGTGTTTCAGAGTTTGAACTGTTTTGGTTAGCTTCTCCAGGTTTTTAGCAATTTCCCCAAAATTCACCATGGGCATATTGAGTAAAATTGCTGTGAATTTTTGGTTCATTTCCTCTTTGAGCTAATCTATTTTCTTTATCCCTTCTGTGAACTTTTTGTAGATATCTGCTACCTAGTATTTATTTTTTTGTTCCCTTTGTGACCCCTTGCTTGCCTTGGGAGATTTGGGGGTACAGTTCAGAGACTATTTCCTTTCTTCTCCATTCTTTTATGTGCACATCTCTCTGTGTGTATAATATCCATAATATTATATATAATTAAAAAAATCATATATGGACCCCTCTGTTTCCCCTCCTTTTTGGAGGTTTACTGCAGGCTGGGGACCAGAGAAGTAGAAGATTTTGTGGCTTATATGAAGATTTTTAGTAGGATGTTACCTCCCCATGAATGATTTTCAGCTTTAAATGTCCATTGCTACTTCTGGTATTTACTCTATGTGATTTTGACTCTTTCCTTGGGTTTTGCCAAAAGAATTACTTTTGGTTATAACAACATCCACAGACTCAATCTTGCAGCATTTCTATGTGATAGTTCTTGTAGTTATATTTCCCACCTTTGTCTGTTCTCTATGCATAGCATGAGAGTTTATTATTTGTGGTTGCTCTGCAGTGAGGGAGGTGAGGTGGGGTGGGGAGAATGAGAGGTGGCTGGATAAGGAGTGTTAGACACTAAGGGGGAGGTTTGAAGGGGGGATAGTGGTAGATGAGAAGAAAAGGTTGATGTGGAGTCTGATTTTATTGGAGTACTTTTAGTTGAGTTGAAGGGTTACTATTGAGAGTTTTCAGAGGATATTTTATGGGGGGCAAGGGAGAGATATAGGAGAAAGGGGGGTTTTCCTTGTGATTGAGGAATACTATGTGGTTGTCAGAACTTGCTGACAAAGCAGACAGTAAGATAGATAAGATATGAAAGAGCCAAGGCTTAGGATGCTGAGGATCTAGGAATAGTACTAGAGAAGGATAGGGAGCTAATTTGGGGACTTTAAACACCTGGGAGAAGTTTATGTGTTTGTCAGAAGATTAAAGAAACATGTTAATAATATTATCTCAGGGGTTTAAGGTGAAAAAACTAAACTAGATAGGGAGATGAGACAGAGAGAACCTAGACCTATTAAATCAGAGATGATGAAAGAACAAATACACAAAAGTAACAACCTAATAAACACAGGAAACCATTAAAGAACGTACATAACCTCGCATTACTAAATAAATCAAATGTACAAACATTTAAACCTATAAGGCATCTGATGGAAACACAGATTAAATATTCCAACAAGACACTGCATATGTGAATCCCATATGTGATTCTTTGCCAGAGAGTTAAGAGTGCTCACATCCCAGTAACTCCTCTGATCCCTCCACTACAATACTGAAGCTAACTCAGACTTAGGACTTCTTTCTGCCAGGTTGCAGGCATTTTTTAAACCAACTTCTTTTTTAAAATTAATTTTATTGTTACACTTTATATATATATATATATATATATATATATATATATATAATGATAGCATTAATCATAGGGAATTTGTACCTGAACATAATATATCCTGATTCTTTTCCCCCAGTTTCCTTCCCTCCCTTCAACCCCTCTTCCCTTCCTTATTTCCAAAAGCTTTGTTTCCATTTTTTTCTTCTATTCTCTTTTTTTTTCCCTTCCTTGTTTTCCCCCTCCCCTTTCCTTTGTTCCCCTTCCCATTCCAACATATTCTTCCTATTTCCCAATATCTATTTTACATTTTGATCCTTTTTTACCCTTTTGGTTTCTCACACCAGAGAAACAATGTATAATTTATTTATTTATTTATATATTTTTTGTACTGGGGATCAAACTCAGGACCTTGGGCTTTCAAGTCAGGCATGGCGCCATTGAGCTAAGTCCCTGGCCCAACAGTGCATTATTTAAACATGAGTCTAATTTGTTTCAGTTAAGAGTACGGTCTCAAGTTGTATCCATTTACCTACAAATATCTCATTTATCCTTTACGGCAGAATAGTATTGTATTAAAAAAAAAAAAAAAAGACAGGGCTGGGGATTTAGCTCAGTGGTTCTGGCACCTGCCTTGCAAGCGCAAGGTCCCGAGTTCAATCTCTGGTACCAAAAAAAAAAAAAAAAAGAGTAGATACTAATCTTTGGGCTGGAGATTTAGCTCAGTGGTTTCGCGGCCTGGTGCGCAAGCGCAAGGACTCGAGTTTGATTCCCTGGTACCAAAAAAACAAAAACAAAGACAAAAAAGGTGACATCTTCTTTATCCATTCATTGGTTGATGGGCATTTGGGCTGTTTCCAAGATTTAGGTATTAAAAATCGTGCTACTATAATCATGGGTGTACATATATCACTGTGATATGATGCTTTTAATTGCTTTGGGAAGATACAAAGAAGGGGAATAGCTGGGTCAAATGGTAGATTTTTGAGGAATCTCCATACTCATTTCCACAGTGGTTGCACCAGTCTACACTTTGATCGACAAGGGAGACGGTTTCCTCTTTTCCCACAGCCCCACCAGCATTTGCTGTTGGTTGATTTCTTGATAATAGCCAGTCTTTCTGGAATGAGATGAAATCTCAGTGTTGTTTTAATTTGCATCTCTCAAATGACCAGTGATGTAGAACATTTTTTATAGTATTTATTTGCTGTTTGTACTTCTTCATCTGAGAAGTATCTGTTCATTTTAGATACCCAGTTTTGAATTGGGTCTTTAAATTTTGGAGATCTAATTTTTTTTGGAGTTCTTTATATATTCTAGATATTAGCCCTTTGTCAGAGGAACAGGTGGCAAAACTTTCTTCCCACTCTGTGAGTTGTCTCTTCACTCTGTTGGTTGTTTCTTTTGCTTGCAAAAGCTTTTTAATATGATGATTCTTTGTGATATTTCCTGTGTGATCGGGGTTTTATTCATAGAGTCTTTACCTACAGCTGTCTTCAAGAGTTCTACCTATTCTTTCAGCAGTTTTAGTGTTTCTGTTTTAATATTTAGACCTTTAATCTATTTTGATTTTAGTTTAGTGCATGGTGAGAGACATGGGTCTAGTTTTAATCTTTGGCATGTGGAAAGCCAGTTTTCCCAGCAGCTTTTATTAAAGAGGCTATCTTTCTTGCAGTGAATGTGTTTCGCCCTTTTGTCAAAGATAAGGTAGCTAAGTGTATTAGGGGTTGTTTCTGTATCTTCTAATCTGTTCCATTGATCCTCTGATCTGATTTTTTTTTTTTTTTGCCAGTACCATGTTGTATTTATCATGGTAACTTTGTTGTATAATTTCAAGTCAGGGATTGTGATCCCACCTGCTTTGCCTTTGTTGCCCAGAATTGCTTTTGCTATTCTAGGTCTCTCCTGGTTCCCTGTGAATTCTAAGATTGCTTTATCTAATTCTATGAGATATACTATTGGTATTTTGATTGGTATTGAATTAAATCTGTATAACAATTTTGGAAGTTTGACCATTTTCATTATATTGGCTCTTCCTACCCAAGAACAAGAGATATCTTTCCATTTTCTGATATCTTCTTTGATCTCCTTTTTCAGAGTACTATAGTTTTCAATGTAAAGATCTTTTACTTCCTTTGTTAGATTGATTTCTAAGTATTTCATTTTTTTGATACTGTTGTGAAAGGTGTTGCTTCCCTAATTTCTCTCTCAGTGAGTTTGTTATTTGTGTGCAGGAATGCTATTGATTTTTGAGTGTTGTCTTTGTATCCAGATAAGTTACTGCATTTGGTTATTAAATCTAGAAGTCTTTTGGTGGAGTTTTTGTGGTCTTCTATGTAGAGTATCATGTCATCTGCAAATAATGATAATTTAACTTTTCTTTCCCCTTTATTTCTTCCTCTTATGTAATTGCTGTGGCTAATGTTTCCAGAACTATATTGAATATGAGTGATGATAGTGTACATCCTTGTCTTGTTTTCAGCTTTCAGTTTTGTCCATTTAGTATGATGTTGGTTATTGGTTTGTCATAGATGGCTTTCTTCAGATTGGGATAAAGACCATCTTTTCCACTTTTCTGTAAGTTTTTTATTATGAATGGGTGTTGGACTTTGTCAAATGCTTTTTCTCTGTCTGTTGAGATGATCATGTGTTTTTTTTGTCTTTTCTCTGTTAATATGGTATATTACATTTATTGATGTGTATACATTGAACCATCCCTGTATCCCTGAGATGAATTCTACTTGGTCAGGGTGTATGATCTTCTTGATGATTTGCTGCATTCTGTTTGCCAGTATCTTATTGAGGATTTTTTGCATCTATGTTCATTAGGGAGATTGGCTTATAGTTCTCTTTTTTGGTTGGATCCTTCTTTGGTTTTTCAGGATAATGGTTGCTTCCATGGATGAGTTTGGGAGTATTGCTTCTTTTTCACTTTCATTAAAGAGTTTGAGGAGTAGTGGCTTTAGATCGTCTCTAAATTTTTTTTAGAATTCAACAGTGAATCCATCAAGACCTAGGCTTTCTTTTGTTGGTAAGTTTTTAATTACTAGTTGATCTGTCTACTTGTGACAGTGGGGTACTGAAGTCCCTCATTACAATTGTATTAGAGATTATTTGATTTTTCATGTCCACTAATATTTGTTCTATATAGTTCAGTGTGCTGTTGTCACCTTTAAGCATAGAAATAAGATTTATGGTTATATAACAAGATCTAAAACAAGCTAGAAAATTATATACAGTAAATATCTCGTTGAAGTGATTTCATCTACAGAGAAAATTTTAAAGGAATAGGAGGAAAAAATAGAGAAATAGAAGAAGAGAAAGATTAGAAGCAAGGTTGAAGAACAAAGGAAGATTACCTAAGTTTTTGGAGACTGATTAAGAAGACAGGAGGACAACAAAGGAAGAAGAAACAAAATCCAAAACAAAACAAAAAAACTAAAAACAATGTTCACACTCATGAAAAACAAGAATATGCAGAGAGAGAGAGAGAGAGAGGGAGAGAGAAATTTCTCTCTGATTTTAAGCCTGTGGTTATCTTCTGGAGTCTACAGTTTTGTGGTAGTGTCCACTTCAGGGCATGTCTCTATAGTCACTGGTAGACAAAGGAGGCAGATAAAGCTCAGATCCGTATTGTATGATCCCAGCAAGCCTGCAGTAGAAATTCAGGCTTATCCTAGTCTCTGATTGTGGGCCTGTGATCCAAGTTGTTCAGCCCACACTATGGATGTTCCTTGCTGGCTTGACCTCAGCTCCTACCCGACCCTGGACATCTCCCAGGCCTGTGCCTCACCCAGACTCTGGGAGCCCCAAGATGAAGCCAACCTACTGCTGCTCTGAGTCCCGGCTTCTCTCCCCAATGTCATCTAGTCAATCACCCTCTCCTGGGATGTTTGGATTGGAGTCACTTACCAGCCACTGTAGCCCACAGCATCCACTGCTCTGCTCCACTGATGTGTTTTCCATGGAGGCTTCCAGTATCCCCTGTTGTCAGTGCACCTCTGTAGGCTCAAGCTTCCTCTCTCACACCACAAGCTGGGAATCAGGGAGAAAGTGCAGTCTGCCGTCTTCCTCTTCTGCATTGAGGTCCACCATCTTGCTCCTCCATTGGTTCCAATTCTCCCTTCAGAACTTTCCTGGGTCTCGGAGATCCACCTCCCTCATTTTTCTCTTCCCCAAGTTGCTATACTCAAGTTGCAGCCATTCTTGCAGAATCTGATCCAGTTCAAGTTCTTGGTTTAGGAACTCTTGCTGTCCCTTCTCGGTGGGTGTGATGGTGGATTTGGCAGACAGGTTCACTGGCGAGAAAATTTCCACTGAGCCGATTATTCCTATGCAATCAAATCAGCTACAGCAATAACAGGCTAATCCATTACAGTGGTATCTATCATGGCTAATTGAAAATAAAATACTGTGAGACCCTACCGTTCTCCCTTTAGACTAGAGAAGAAATCCATGAGTATAGTGTAAGCATCTTAACAACCCAAGTCTTGATTCACAGTTAATTTGCACTAAATGCAATGGCTGTTTCTCCTATAATGGTGAAAAACAGCATTCAACAGTAATTTTATAGAATCAGTTATCTGAAGGCTAGAGGATTGGGAACCAGGTAATGCCAGATGGGGGAAGAGAAGAGGAAAAAGAAAAAGAATTGTTTTAAGTTCTTTGCTCTGTGACATGAGGAGGATATAGAAGGAGGGCAAAAGATCCTAATGATGGTAAGAGTATATTACATATTTAGAAGGGGAAAACAGAGAAAAATGGGTAAATTGGTAGTGAGAAATTGAGATGGGAAAAGATTCTATGACTGACATAACTATTAGAGAAAAAGTTAAAGGGAGACAAATGAAAAGGGGGAAAGGAAAGAAAAGAAACACTGAGAATGAATAAGACACAGGAGAAAGAAGTCAAGTGAAGAGATATGGATAAAAGGAGGAGGGATATCAAAGAACAAGGGAGAATTCTCTTCTAAAACTACATTGGGAGAAAAAGCAAGAGGAAGAGAAGCACACATACACAGACACACTCATAAAAAAGGGTAAAATAATGAAATAAAAGTGTGGGGAAAATGTACAGAAGGACAAAAACAGCAAAGAATAAAAAATTCTTTTAAAGTAAAATAAAAATTAAAAAATGACAAAGTAGTGCAATCAAATAAAGAATAATAAAAGAAATTTTCTGTTGTTTTTGACTTGTGGCTCTTTTCCTCAGCCTAGTTAAGGAACAGAGCTCAAGCCAGGATGTGTCTTCCCTCACACTGGAAGTCTCAGGTGGCATTCGGCCCCCAGAATGGTGCTGAGTGTAGAGATCTGCATACTGTGAGAAGCCGTCACCAATGTGAGCTTCTAATCCTGTGTAACTCACGATGAACCTGGCCTCTGACTACAGGAACATGGTCTGTGTTCACCAGTCCCTGCCTTTCAGTGGGACTGCCCCCAGTCTGCTCTCCACCTGCCAGCTGATCCTGTGATTGTCTTTCCCTCATCTACTTTGGGAATTTAACAGGGTGAAGCAGCCAAGGGGCTGTTCTGGGACCCAAGTTCAAACACTCAGCCCTCCCCTACAAGAGCATCCCAGTCAGCTCTTGCTTGGAGATTATAGCTTTAGGCACTTTTACCAAGGTCACTCACCAACTGTTGATTGTGGAAGGCTGCTCTGGAAGCAGTGTCTCACATTTTCCTTGCTAGTTGCAACTGCAGGTGATTCTTTTGGTCCCAGTGCAGTTCTCTGGTTCTTCATGAGCAAAAATATTAGTTACAGTTTGCCTCCCAGCTGGCGGGTAGCCAGCCACTGCCAGAGGCGCTGAGCCGTCTCTCTTCCGTGGCGTGCTCTATTTCTCCTGTATCACTAAATCCTGTTTTCTTCTTTGTCATTTCTCTTGTGGTTCCTGAGTAACCTCCACACACTTGGGTTCCTCTCCAAGCTCTTGTTTTCCAGACTCTAGACACTTTGTTTTGGAGAAGCTGAGTTGCTGGCACTCACTGCTCCACCATTTTGGGACCTCAACACTCTTAATAGTACCCAAACAAAAAATCACTAACTCTCAAATATACTGAATCTAAGATATCGAAAGTATGTTATTCTTCTTTGCATTGTCTAGCAGCTGCTGGATTGATTTCTCATGGTCCCTTACAATTTTAAAGCAATTTTTCTTTTCCTGGTCACTAATTGCAATCTTATCTTCTATATCTGAAATTCTGTCCTCACATTTGCTCATTCTGCTGTGTAGACTTTCAGTGGAGTTTTTAATCTCCTGGAAATCTGTTTGCATCTGTTTTATGGATTCCATTTGTTTCCTATGTTGGGATTCCATCATGTTACTCAGATCCTCTATTTTTTTTAATCTGTGTCCTCTCTAGATTTATTACTCATGTAGTGCACTATGGGCACAATTTTTGCTGTTATCTGAGTAATTATTTCTGATTTCATTTTTTCCAGATCCTCTTTTGTTGCCAGTTCAGGGAGTTCAGGTGGTTGAGTATCAGATTGTTCCATCTTGTTTCCCTTTGAGTTTGCTGTAGGTGATCTGGAAGTCTGTTTTTGAGGCTGTTTACATGTTTTCTCATTTCCACGGGGTGGGGGTGGGGGTGGGGGGTGTGCGGCTCACTCACCTCCTCTGCCCTAGGAGCGGTGGAATGGCGGTGGGGGAGCCTCCTCCAAAATTTAATGTTTTTATGAAATGATTTCATATTCTGTTTCGTTTCATCCTTTCAGCAGAATCATCTGATCTTTTGTGAAGTTGATGCTTCTAAAAATAAGAACTTTGAGCTATATGATTTTTCTGGTTTCTTCTCTTTTCAATGTTCTTTAGTTTTATTTGCCTTTTTTTGTGCTATACTAACTAGGGGTTTACAGATTTCCCAGGTAAGTATTAAAGAAATATAGGGCACAGCTGTGTGCAGATAGTTCATATTCATGACCCAGAACTCCTGTCAAATAGTAAAATAATTCTTGTGCTTTTGATAAATTGTTAAGAAAGATAAAAAATGTGAGGATTATTGAACTTCAACTTACTAGAAATTATAATGGTATGTTGAGTGAAGGAAAAGCCTGAGGTGGAACACCAATAGAGTTAACTTGAAAAATTCTTCTATTTGGGCTCCTAGAAAAATTCTTCTCAGGACTAGGGGTATAGCTCAGTGGTAGAGCACTTGCCTAGCATGTGTGAAGCCCTGAATTCAATCCCTAGCACTGAAAAAGTTCTCTTTGGGGTCACTAGGTGATAGGATCAATACAGAACATGAATCTTTATTCTAAGCACAATTTGGTGGGATGTTGTGTGTTTTAATTTGAGCTAGCTTTGTCGCTTATTGTACTGTTGTTTTAATTTAGGATTTTAAAGATGAAGAGCACTTGTGCAGTAATAAGAAGAGACACAAATGGAAATAGAAATTTTATACTTACAGGTCCTGTTAGGTAAAGGGTACACACATAGGTCAGGGAGTACCAGCAGAGATTGAGGGAAATGGACATCTCGTGTCAAGGCCTTTATTAAGTTCAGGGCATTATCCAACAAGTTCCCCACAGGGAGCCCCCCTCCCCCACCCAGGGAGTTTTAATTGGAAGGTTAAAGCAAAGCAGTACTAGCTCTAGAAGGTCCTCCTGGGACAGACAGTTGGTCACTATGGCAAAGGCATACAGTTCATGCAGGTATGAGGGTCAATGGGGTTAGTCAGTAGGATGCATCTGGCTGTCATAAGGAAGTGCTGACCAAGGAGCAGTTATATAAGGCCGATATCTGGGTTGACCACACTGAGTAACTGAGGAGCTATGAAACTGGAAACTGTATCAAAGGTGAATGGTTTCTGGTAAGAGAAAATCCAACTTACATTTCAAATGGTTGCTTCCGCAACTTAAAAGTATAAGAATTCACTACACTCCCACTTTCTGTTCCCTTTTCAATGATCATGAGCAGCAGTGTTCACATAGACCTGTATGAGTTATCTTTCTTGATAATTTTCTTAAACTTCTACCTCTGAATCTTTCCTTATTTTCCACTTAATTCTTCTCTTACTGAATTCTATTCAGTGTTCAATGTGCACCATAAATGCATAACCTTCCTTTAACTTCCCAGTTGAAATTAATAATCCTGCAGTCTGTCTTCTCACTCCTTTAGGTTTTATATAAGAATAATATGTTATATTTGTGTGTGTTTATGCACATACATACACTTTGATGGCACTTCTCACCCGTTGTCTTATTCTAAATATGCATATGTCTGTCTTCTCTAGACTTACACTTTCTTATGGACAGGTACAGTACTTGGTGACATTTTTCTTTGTGTCCCACCTAGGAACTCTAACAATTACTGGCCAATAGTAAATGCTTATGAAAAAGGCCTTAAGCAAAGGTTTATTTTATTTTATTTTATTTTTTGGTACCAGGGATCCAACTCGGGACCTTGTGCTTGTGAGGCAGGCGCTGGAACCCCTGAGCTAAATCCCCTGCACAAAGGTTTTTTAGAAACCACCTTTTAAATGAAATAGCCTGTAAAAAAATTAAAATATAGAGAAAATATTAAGGGGAGTTTTATTAGTATAAATTTATTATCATTTGTGATGTTTCTTGGTCATCCAAAAGAACAAGATTTAATAATTAAATTTAATTAAATAAACTTCCAATGTAATTTGTGCTTTTAGAAGCCTGTTGCAGCCACATCAATCTAAGCATCTGATTTAATTTTCTTTCCTTACTCTGTCTCTCTCTGCTCTCCCCTCTCTTTGTATGATATAAAAAACTGGATTCACACAGATTGCAAATAGCAGTATTTTTAATAGCTTGATCTTTAGTTTAACTGTTTTAGTATTTTTTGATAAATTGCTCTCTAATTAAACTAATACAGTAGCTCAAAAGAGTAGGAAATGCTTGTTTAAAATTAAAATTGCAGCAAGTAACAAGTGCATGCAGTTATTAATTGTACAGTGTTCTAAGAGTCAATTAATGAATTCCTCAGCCAATTTAATTTGTCATCATTTGGCAGAAAATACCACATGAATGTATCTTGTCATTTAATTGAGTGGAACACATAAATGTCATAGGAGTGTGTTTTCTTGTACAATTTTATTAGTAAGACACGTGCAGGTGTGAATTTTAAAAAAGAAAAAACAAAATACCCAAAATATGGTGTTTTCTTAATCTATGTCACGTATACAAGAAATTCAGATATGTCCACAGAAGAGCTCTAGCTTGAGGTCCCAGGAAAAAGCAGAGTTAACTAGGCAGCTCAGATGAAGTCATTTGGGGGTCACCCTCATGTTACAAGTTGAAAGAGGACGCAAGTGAATGTGGGTGGTGCTTTTTATTGCACTTTTAAAAATGATTAATATATTTTATTTACTTTTTCTCTGATTAATATATTTTAAAAACAAATTTGAATCAAATGTTTGCAGAAGACTAGAAGTTTTAATATCACATACCTGGAATAGAAGGATGTTGGCATGGGCAAGGCTCACTGTGTCTAACCCTTCCATTTTTCTATGTGCGTGAAAATCTCTAGCACAATATCAAATGCATGTCTACTAAATGTATATCTTCTCAAACTAGTGAATAAGAAAATCAGAAAACAGAAAGAGTAATAGCTGTTAATCTTTTTCTGATTGCTTCCTATATGCCAGAAACTCTGCTAAATGCTCATATCAAGTTCAGGATTTACTATTATTATTCCCATTTTACAGAACACTGGACTATTAAGAATTTACATAATATGTTCAAGGTTGCCCAGTTTATATATTATAAGACTATGGATTTGAATTCTGGCTTTTCAATCTCCCTGAATCTAAATGTCTAACCACCACATTATCCCCTGCCCTTCAGATGCATTTAGCAAGTACAGTGCTTTTGCTAGTGGTTTATTTTTGTTTAACTGGAGCTGATTTTATGTCATCATGTCCAGGTTATCTTTCTGTATCATTTATCATTTCTATGGAAATATGGAGTCTTAATTATCTCTTAACCTTCAGCAGCACACTTCCCAACAACATTTAAAGAAGCAGATTGTGTCTGGGGACTTGGACTGATGAAATGCATCTGATGCCCAGCAAAGCTTTGCACATTCTTTTCAGTTCAAGCAGATGCATTGATGTGTGTGGGGCCTCCCTCCTGACACAGTTTCATCGTGGGCAGAGAAGAAAATAGCATTTAAAACCAAAGCTGTTGGTTATTTTTTTCCTGCTTTACATTTCAATGATTGTTGCTTTTGTGGCTTGAGAAGACTGGTCTTAAAGACCATTTAGGAAAAAAATTAACAAAAGGAAGAGTCAAAGCAAAGGCCTTGAGAATTGTTGGGTTTTATGCTACTTTCAAGACCTTTTTTGTACAACAATACAAAAACATAGTTAGGAAAAAGGAGATGATACTTGTTTCAAATGATCATTATATACTTCTGCCCTCAGTAGTCATTTAGCCACCAGATGTGCTGTGCAGCTCAAGAAAGGCCTCATTGTCTCTGGGGAAAGAAAAATAGTCAGTGCACAATGAGGATTTGTTTGTATCATAACACTATGTACCAAATACTATAGGATCTCAATAATGGGAGTAAATGTGAGTGGGATGCAAATAGGAAGAACTTTCTTTTTTAAGTTTATCAGTACATTTTAGGTATACAGTACAGTTACATTATCATTGGTATCTTGTACCTTTATATGATATATCTTGGTTCTTATTCCTTTTCCCCATTCCCCTGCCCTCTCCCTCCACCCTTCCCTATTTACAAAGACTTTGTTTCTATTTTTTTCTTTTCTCATATTTTTTCTTTTCCCTTCTTTGCTTTCTCCTCCCCCTCCCCCTTCCCCTATTCCTTTAGACCTTTTCTTCCTCAAATAGGAAGAATTTTACAATGGCTGTGACACTTGAGCAAGGTCTGAAGGATAAATAAGCATCTGCTGGGTTATGAAGTGGCGACTAGAAGTGCAGACTCTTCTTGACTTCACTGTAGCCTATTTCCATGTTCCCTTGCATTTTTCATCTACCTCCTTTTTTCTTTCTCTGCTTTATGTCAAAGGGAAAAAGCAACTGCAAAAGACTAATTGAAATGAAACTCTTTTACTTTTCCTAAGAGGTCTTAAAAAACAGCAATACAACTAATTGCTTTACTCTAAACAGGATGCAGAGCCTTTATTTAATCTTATACTAATACATCCATATCACAATTAGCTAATTTTTAGTAAAAGAAAGAAGACAGTTGAGTTCCTGTAGAAACAGATTAGGAACAATCACTTTTTTTTAGGCTTTATATCTGAATCCAATCTAATTCTTTGTTTCCAAATGATTGGTTTTATTTGCCTTGCATTCTCAGTACAGTTACTGTATTTGTAGATAGTTATGTATATGTCTTTCCTGTAAGAATTTTAAGTCTCCCCTACTGTGTTAGCACTATAATCATGGATTTCTCACAAGAACAGTATCTAAAATGTTTTGCTTTGTTAGTGCTTTGAAAATAACACTGGTTGATCTGGTTTGGAATTGGAATATTATTTTTTATGAAAAAATAAAATTTTATATCAAAATAATAGAATATTGTTTACCTATTGAGGAACTAGCTTTTGAGTAAAGCTGAATTGATTATGAAATCATCTGCCAGAGGTCTTTAAATAATGATGACAAAGTACCTACATGCAGATGTTTACCTGAATTATGCAGATAATTGCTGTAATCTCTGGTGCCCTTAGTTGTATTGTATACAACTCCAAAATGGCAGTCTTTCTTGTGCCAGGCTCTCTCCACTAGATGGTGCTAATACTTGCTGTTGCAGCTCCAGCCCAGGGTAAGGGTAATTCAACAATACAAAAATGAATCATATATTCAATAAATATTTATTGAGCACTCATGAAACAGACTCTATAGAGTCTAGGAATTGTGGGTCTCAAAGATAACTAAGGAGCAGATCATGCCTTTGCCAGATTATACTCTTACTGTGCACAATTCACAAGGGAGCAAGTAGAAGAGGCTATGAAAGAGACAATCTAATAAAGCAGGTAAGCATTCTGATTCTGATTCTGGAGCCAGAGTATCTGGTTTTCATCTAACTTCAGTCACTGACTCATTTATTAGCTAAATTACTTAACCTATCTGTGCCTCAGTTTCCTCACTTGTAAGATGTGAATGGTAATAGTGCATTGCTTAGGTGGCTGCTGCAAGGGTCACATGAGTTAAGTATGCAAAACACTTGGCACTGCAGCTTATGTGTGGCAGCTGTTCATCCTCCAGACCCAGCTGGAGGGTGTAAGCCCAGAAAGCTTAGTCAAAATTATTTATTAATGCATCCCAAGTGTGCCTGACTCCTTGCAGACACTCCTATTGAATGAACATGTTGAATGAAGAGGAGGATTGGAGGATGGCTGTGTGAATCTAGCTGAGTGTATGAACTCTTGCCATAACAGGGACAGCAAAGCTTTCTAGGTTTCCTCAGTTTCATTTAGATTTCTGTTCTGCCCATTCTAAAAAGGTACAAGGGGTAATTGAAAAATACGGTGTGTATTTCAAATAAAAAATTATTACAGTAAAAGACATATTATCATTAATCCCCCTCATAATACTGCCTCTTAGTTCCAACACATTATCACATCATTCTTCCCACTTTCTGAAGCAGTTCTAGTAAACCTCTTTTGTGACTGTTTCTACAAGATGTGATAGAAAATGTGGTGAATGCTGCTGCCAATTGCTATCCAACAGAAAAGCAGGCCTGTGAAAACATTATAGTGTACCCTCATCCACCTTATTCACCAGGTTTGGCATCTTGTAACTTCTGGCTCTTTTCCAAAGTCAAAATGACCAAGAAACATAAACATTTTTAACCTAGTCAGGACATTGAGGCAGCCATGGCAGCACAACTAAAGACATTCGTGAAAGAGGACTTCCAGAACTGCTTCAGAAACAATGGGATGTGTGTTTGAAGCTTTGAAGCAAGGGGAGTATTTTAAGGAAGATTAATTTTAATGTCTTTTTTTACTGTAATGAAAAAGAAATCTGAATATGCACTGTATTTTTAAAATTATACTGTGTATCCTTGTCATTAAAACATGCCATTTTCATAAGAAGGTTTTCCTAAGAAAATGCAATAATGTAGAGGATGGTTTTTCCATGTCTTCTGCTAGAAGAGAACATTTTTTCCGAGACCTTTTGTTCCTTGGGGAACTCTTACAGGGGCTGGCCTCTAGCAGTTGTCTCTACTTCTGCTGTCTGCTTGTCCCTGGTGCTTCCTCTCTACATTGATCAAACATCTTGAAGGCAAATGTCAAGACTAGGAGTAAGAAAAGCTTAATTTGTCATATGGAATACAGCTGTATATAGAACTGCAATTTGCATTTAGTGTCCTGCTTATTCCAGAAAAATAGCATTTTATAGATTTCCTGTATCATTCATGAATTCCAAGGCTTTATAGTTAAAAAGTAAAAGTTCAGGTAATCACCAAGAATAAAGGAAGTTAAATCATGTTAGGTTTTCTCACTCTTTCTAAGTCTCATCATTTTTCCATCTGTTTATGCATTTTGCAGCCCATTCCTGTGTCATATATTTAGATATCAGGAAAAAAAAAACATGGAAATGTTGACTAAGGAACTACATCTGGGTTCCTCATTAGCTTCAAATTTGCAGAAGACAGTGCTTGGTTAAAAAAATCACTGACCTGAATAGAGAAACACAAACAGATATATGCTGCAGCAGGCAAGCACCACAAATACTTTCCTGCTGAGGTGGACAGACCATCCTTAGCTGAGACCTGCCCTTGGCTGCTTGGCATTTACAGAGTTTTAAAGGCCCCCTGGTGGTTTTCCTGTTTGTTGGGATGTGTGGGGTTTGTTGGGCTAAGTAAAGATCAGGTGTTAATCTGCCAGATCTCCTAAATTATATGTTCTTACAAAAAACATTTCAGGTCAGAGAGAAAAACCTTGACATATGTGCTGAGGAAGTTCTCTCCCTAGAGATGCCTGGAATGAGCAGTATTTAAGATGGAAGCCAGTCGGTCTGAATGCACTTGCAGAAAGGCCACCTCCCTGTGGTCATATGGTTTTAGGAGAGAAATCACACTCCAGGGGCAGACAGATTCCAATGGTCTGGTTGCTTAGCAGGCAGCTCTGTCTGCTTTCTTGCTCTTCTGAGAAGTGGTCCCAAGGGCTGTGGGACTTTGTGGATCATTGTATTTGGACTCAGTCCTTCTATCAGTTGTTAAGGTTGCAATCTGAGGAGCAGTAAGAAATGTTGGGGAGGGATCACTTTTTGCTGGGGGAGGAGTGGTAGGATGGACCAAAGGACCAAAGGAATGAACCATAGACTTATTTGAAATATATCACTAAGGGCCAGGGATTTTGGCCTAGTGGCACCATGTCTGCCTCACAAATTCAAGGTCCTGAGTTTGATCCCTGGTACAAAAAAAAAAGTACCAAAAAAAGTACTAAAATATATCACTAAGCGGAGGCTTGAGGTAGATGATGGGGAAAATACAGGGGTACTGTTGGTTATTCATGTTATTTATTTAGTGCTAGTCTACTAGATACTGAGTTATGTGTTACATGGAGAAGTATAGAGAGGTAGATGTAAGTGTGTGTAAGTGTGTGTGTGTGTGTGTGTGTGTGTATCAGTTGGGTGAGAATAGGACAAATGGATAGATGGGGGGCATTAAAAAGTAATAAAGAAATTGGCATCTAGATTTAAAAATCCCTTAGTCTGAGTCCAAAGCATCTATTACTTCTATGATTATGTGAATTATTTAGGTCTGAGTGATCGCACACCTTTGATGACAGTAATTGCCTCCTGTTTCCTATGGGACAAAGAAGTCTTTTGCCACAGTTCTTTGAATATTTCATTCATTCGTTTATTCATTGTCCAGTTAATATTATTTAATGTCTTTGTTATATCAGCCCCTGTACTAGTATTTGAATTTAGTCCTGGGCAAGGGAAAACATGGTTCCTGTGCTGCTAATGTATCATTTATCACTGTGCATCCAGGCAAATAAGTGGACCCTGGTAATCCAATGCCTTTAGTGAGGAGGAGAATCCTAGAGAATGCAGAGCAGGACACTTGTGGAGACTGGAGAGGCTTTCTAGAGGAAGCAGCCTCCAAGGTGATATCTAATTAGTGAGTAGGTCTTGACCCAAAGAAGTCTACAGAGTGTTCCAGTCCCAGAAGCTGCTTGTGCAGTGGCAGGAGATAGTCTTTTTCAGAGGAGCTGACAGCGAACATGGTTAATGACCAGACCCGGCAATAACACAGTACCACGTGGACTGATGCTGATGATGCTGAGTCATAGAGTCAGCCCTTTGTGTTGTTGTAGATCAAGGTGAGAATCATCAGGGTTTCTCTTAGCTGATCCTCTTGGAGAATTGGTTGGTTCCACAGAAGACTAAATGGCTAAGTTGGTCAGGTTATCACTCATTAATCTCCATTTCTTAAGCAAACCTCTTGGCTTCCTAACAATCTATGACTGGCTTGGTTTTAGTCTTTTATTATACATACAACTCTATGATAACGTTGGGTGAATATTTTTTTTTAAATTAGCTAACAGAATTTGTCTTTATAGTTACCACCTACTAAGGATAACCTACACGCCAGGTATTGTACCAAGAGTTCAAAAAACATTGTCATTTAAATTCTGATGCAGTCTTGTAAGGTAGGAGCTGTTACTTTGGTTGTGAAGATGAAGACCAGAGGTTCCAAGAGATCAAGAGATCTATTCTTGGCCTCTATCCTAGTTAGGAGTAGAGCAGGGATTCGAACTTAGGCAGTTTGTCTCTGAAGTTGGCCACAGAATCCCAAAGCTCGAGTTTCAGACAAAGAATAACATGAAACTATTTCATGTGTGATGCAGGGTTGTTTTTTTTTCCGGTACTGGGGATCAAACTCAGGACCTTGTGATTTCGAGGCAGGCATGGCACCACTGAGCTAAGTCCCCGGCCCCATGAAGGAATTATTAATGGATCCTTTCAGTTTAATTTTGTGATTAACTTTAAGATAATGAAAGGATTTTAGAGAGGTAAATATTATATATGAGTTGGCTGGCATGATGACTAGTTTTGAATGTGGTATATTTTATAACTGATAATGTATAAAATGCTTCACTATTTTATATTATCTATTCAGTATGACTTGTCTTAGCAAAAAATTAATCCTCATCTTTCTTTGTGTAATTTTATCAAGCCTGCCAAGAATGAAATTTTCTAGAAATCTAGTTTGAACCTACAGAATAAAAATAATAATTATACAGTAACCTTTCTCCTTTGGGCAGACCTAGTTGGAAAGATTCATTGTAAAGAACAATAGCATAGTAGAGTGTGAGAAGTGAAATCTTAGGCAGAGTGAATTGTTTGGAGTCAGTGAGGGCTCCAAGGTACAGCAGGACTATCACAGTAGTTGAAACAGATGTAAGGAGAGGCAAACATAAACCATTTATATAGTGGGATAAATAAAATACTTAGTGAATTTATCATCAATTTAAAATCCAGGCCATTTCTTGTAGTATTATGAATGGATTGGATACTCTAAAAAGTATAATTAAAGTAAAATGCTGGATGAAATTTTAAAAACATTTATAATTTTATTTATATGGCCAAAGTGGCAAAGTGCATGGTATCCTTAGGGGCCTGAAATGGAAAGAAAGCATGCAGCTAGGGAAATAAGCCAGTGTGGAAACTGATGGTCTCTCTTGGGGATAGCTACCAATGTCTGGCAACAGAACCTCACATACAGAAGCTACATTTTAGAGGCAGGAAATAAATAGGGCTTTTTATATAGCACAGAGAGATACTGAAGCTGCTACCCAAATCCAGGCCCCTTGCAAAGGTGATCTGGGGAAAGAGATTGCAAGGAAGTTAACAGGGAAGTTTGCCGTGTTTTTGAAACTGGCACTAAGTCAGTTTCAACATGGAAGTTTTTCTTGAGAATCTATAACCATGACAGACACTCGTGGGCTTTAGGATTGAGTTCAAGCTACTCCTGAGCCCCAAGGCAAACAAATAAAAATATCACAAACCAGAATTTAGTTCAAAAGGGTCCTGGATTGAAAAAGCAGCCCAGCGGGGAAGGAATGGATAAAAATGGTCCCTGAAGAAACAGACCCTTCATACAGGTCTCCGAGAGAACTCCTGAAGTATCTTCCAGTAAGCATGGACCCACAATCACCAAACCAGAGAACTTACCGGGAAACAAGCCACAATGAGTAAAAGTGACACACAGTGCTATTGGATCTTCAGACTTTAGATAGAATTATTCAGCATCAAACACCCATGTTTATCATATTTAAATTTAAAAAGATAGAATTAAAAGTATGGTCAGGGAACAAAATAACTAAAAAAAATGAATAGACAAATTTGTGGTAAAAAGAAAAAAGGCTCTAGGATGGATACTCTTAGAAAATTGTGTAAAATATAAACGAAAACCTGGAAGACATCAGAAACACCTCCCTAAGCAGGAGTTTACCTTGGAGGGTTTTGGTTCAGTCCAGTTGGTCATTTGAGATTACCATCACAGCCTCTGCAGAAGGTTTTTTCACTGGAAGGAACCAGTGGCCATCTCATTTCTTGAGGAATAGGAAAGGTGATGGGGCCTGATTCTGTTTGGATGATTGGTCATCAAAATCAGGAATTCTCAAGCCACTTTGGACAAGTTTAGCTCCATCACTCCAATTGTATTAGCTTTCCATTACTTTAACTAGTACCTGAAATAGTCAACTTATGAAGAGATAAGGTTTATGTTGACTCACAGTTTTGAGGGTCCCAGTCTGTGATGTGGCACACCCCTTGGTGTTAGGTTTCTGGTGGTCATGGTGGTGGGAAGTAGCATGGAGGTAGCATGTGGCATTTGATTTAGCAGAGCTATATACCTCATGGCCAGAATGCAAAAGAGAAGAAGAGACTGATTCCACCATCTCCTTTAAGGACATACCCAACCACCTAAAACCCCCTGCTAGTTACCAGCTCTTAAAGTTTTCACCACCTTCCAATAGTACCACAGGCCAGGGGCCAAATCTTTAACACATGGGCCTCTGAGAGACATTCCAGATCCAAACTATAGTAACCATCGCCTCCACTTATACTCATTAAACACATACTGTGTTTCATGCATTATACTGAGCACATAATGTGGATTATTTTACTTTATTATAACCTAGTTATATGAGTACTGTTATTAATCCTGTGCTAAAAATGGGATAATGAAGCTTTACAGAGATTGTCTTGCTCTAGCTTAAGAGTTACATCAGGCTTGAATCTACTCTCTTCTCTCTGAAGCAGAGCTTTCAGTGTAGTATCTAGAGGAGCTGAGGGCATAGGGTACCTTGTTTCTTGTGCATGATTATGAAATTGGAAGTGCCTTGGATCCAGCTAGAGCAGTATCCAGGAGTCTCCCTACGATTCTGGGGAAACACATCCTGAGTATATTTGTATGTCCCACTAATGACAGGAATTGGTCTCCCAATGGGAGTGCAGAGAAGAAGCAAAGGCAAATGGTTGGTCCTGAAGGCCAGCCTGATTCAACCTGATTCAACCCAGACAAAGCCTCTGAGTGAATGTGCCAAGGTCCAGAGCCAAAGGAGAAAGTTCCTAAGGCAAAGAAGAGGGAGTGGGGGTTGTTGGTGTAATTTGTGAGTAAGGTGCAGATTGCACTGACTGCTTGCTGCCTATGTTCACTGTAACCACAGGCAAAATTATGGCAGGAAAGATGTCTGTCTCCCAGCTAAATCCAAATAAAAATTTTGATGTAGAAAGTCTGAAATATGAATATCTTTTTCTTTCTATTTTTTTTTTGAGACAGGCTGTCACTGTAGTTCAGGCTAACTTTGAACTCACTGTGTAACCCAGGTTGGCCTCGAACTTGTGGCGATTTCAAGCATGCACCACCACGTTCGGCTCTGAATTATGAATATTTCTTTAAGTGGATGTGGGAAGTACTTCTTATTTTCTGCTCATGAGTAATAAAAGAAGGAGCTTTGTTACATAACAAGGCACAAATGGTTGAAATGAGGACATTGAAAATCAGATTTTTCCCCCCCACACAAAATATTTTCTAGGGAAAGTGTTTTCTTTCTTTAATTTTTATCTCCAATGAAAAGATAAATAGTAGCTTTGTGTTGACCATATATTATCCTTCTCATAACTCATAGACTTTCTGTGCAATATGAAATCAATTTTGTCATTGTTTTCAAGGAGATTGTCTTAGAGTCTTTTCATCTCTGAAAGAAATATTTAAAACTAAAACGTTCTTGCTCATTTGTAGATATTTGGCCTAAATTTGTTTGCTTCTTTCTCTTTTTAGCTTTAAAATGAATGAGATACATACATTGTTGGTGGGAATATAAATTAGTACATTATTATAGAAAATAGTATGGAGATTTCTCAAATAGTAAGATGAGGTATGCCAGATAATCCACCTATTCTACCTTCTGCACATATATTCAAAGGAAATGAAATCAGAATACCACAGATATACCTGTACAACAGTATATATTGTAGCACTGTTTAGCTACATAATATGTGTAATCAACCTAGGTGCCCATTGATTGGTAAATGGATAAAGAAAATGTGATATATATAAACAATGGAATATTACTCCACCATAAAGAAGACTGAAGTCCATTTGCCCCAAAATGAGTGGAACTTAGAACATTATGTTAAGTGAAATAAGGCAGACACAGAAAGGCAAGAATATTCTCTCATATATACATATTCTGTCATATGTACATTTAAAAAAAAATCCATCCTGAATATGGAACAGTGATTACTACAGGCTGGCAGGAGGGCAGGGGGAGTGGATAAAGAGAGGCAGAATTTGATCAGTTCATGCTGTATAAACAAATTATAATATTACATTAAACACCATTAATATCTGTAATAACACAATCAGAATTAAAAACACATTGCATGGTTTCTCTTAATCTTCAAAATAAGCCTATGAAATATGTACTGTTATTAATTCCTAGTCTGTAAAAAAGAAAGTTCATACTTATGAATATGCAACAAAATACAGCTAAATGTTAAAGGACCACATCCCTCTCCACAGTGAATAAATAGTATTACATTCTGATGGTTAATTTTTGGTTGTCAACTTGACTGGATTGAGAGATGCCTAGAAAATTGGTAAGGCACACTTCTGGGAGGATCTAGGAGGCTGTTTCCTGAGATGATTGGCACGTGGGCCATTGAGTGTGAAAGACCCAGCCTGACTGTGGGTGACATTCTTCAATATGCTGGGGTCCTGGATGGAGCAACAAGTGGAAGAAATGGGGAGAACGTCTGTGTGCCTGCTTGACCATTCTTGAAGGGATGCATATTTTGCTTCTGCCATTTTCTGTGGACCTCAGACGCCTCATTCTTCAGCCTTTGAACATGAACCAGGTCTTCTCCAGGGGTCTTCCAGAATTTCAGCATGGACCAATGTTCTGGGGCTCCCAGCTTCTTGAACTGAACAGCTGCTGGGTTCCTTGGCTCTCTAGCCTGTAGATGGCCATTGTGGAAACATTCAAGCTCTAATCCTATTAGCCAATCCAATAAATGCCTTCTTATAATTATATATGTTTTATTGGTTCTGTTCCCCTGGTGAATCCTTACTAGTACATTTCCTATTATAACTTTATTATAATCATTATTATTATTTACACTGAAAGATTACCTTGCATTAAAACATTAAAGCTCACTACTAAAAGACTTTAATTTTTGTGGATTCTATTTCTTCCCATCTATTGCCCATTTGGGATGGCTTCAGAAAAAAGAGAAGGTAGAAAATCTAAAGTGGCTAGTTTAGTGTCTTATAAGGAACTCCAGGATTAAATAGATGCTATTCATTAAAGTATATATCTAGTAAAAATAAAATGAATGAGATGTATTTATTTATACTAATAGATATCCAGTATATACTATGAAGAGAAAAAAATGGTGGAACACATACACTATTATCTCATTTCTATGATATCTCATGGAATATTATCTTTAGGAAAAGATTATATTTCAACATATGTGAATACAACAAGCACAGAGAATTTTTGGGAAAATATACTCTTAACAGTGATTACTTTTAAGAGCCATGTTAAAGAGCTAGGGTATAAATACAAAAGGACATCTTCACTTTTCAGTTCATATCATTCTCTGGTATTTGAGATTTTTCTCTGGTTATATATTGTTTTCTAATATAAAAAGGAAGATTTCAACACCAAAATTTTCAACTCATATCTGTCACAGATGTAAACATTTGTTGTTTGCAATAAGGTTTGTTTGTGTTTTCATCTTCAAAATCATCCTAGGCGGGTAAGGAAACTAAAGCATATAGAATCCTATAATATCTCAGACACTGTAATGTTTGTATCCTGCTTGGATAAAAATGTATACCACATCTCATATTCCTATTAGATTTTACTGCTTAACAGGTTTACAAATGTAGAGTTTAAGTTTGTCACTGATGATCTTGTTTGACCTTCATATTGATCGTGGTTAGTTCAATTGCCCTGTGTTCTCTCACTGTCCCTTGGCACTTCCTCAGATTCTATGTATTTATTCATTTAATCATTTATCAGCCATTTGTGAATCCCTGACCATGTGACACATACTGAGACCCATATTTAAATTTTAAAAAGACAAGTTACACATCTTTAAGAGATTGTGATTTTATGAGTGAGATAGACAAATAATAATATGATATGGTGAGGATAGGGATAGAGTTCTATTCTGGATGCAGGATGAGTGGGAGGAATAGTCTTCCACTAATTTCCCACTATGGGAAGAAAACTGAACCAAGAAAAGGGCTGGAGTGGCAGAAGTAGAAGGGCTACACTACCCTGATGTACAGAAGTGGAAAATAATGTGGAATATTGGCAAGTATTGACATCACTCTCCAGTCTTTTCATTTGTTTTCCTCTGGACACACAATGAATTGCATTTCCCTAACTCCTTTGATTAGTCAAAGTTATAGGATATGCTTTAATCAACTGAAGGTGAGGGGAAGTGGCAAGTGTTCTGCCAAGGGTGAGCTCATTTAACTTTGGGCGTGGTGGTCACCAGAGTACTCTTCCCCTGCAAGAGATGTGCTACTTAGCCATTGTATACAGAACAGCTGGCCTACAGAGTCATCTGGGCTCAGAAAAGAGATGACATTTATTGTGATTTGGGAGGTGTTTCTAACCCACGCATAACTTAGCTTCTTGGATTGATATGGTATTTGACAAACAAAAGGCAAATAAAGGCAAGGAGTGGTTTACAGTCAAGGTGGAGAAAAAGGGAGGTACTAGATCTGGGAGAGATTTGTCTGTCCTTGCTGCTTGCTCTGTGGGACAAAATACTGGCCACTTCTCACAATCATATTAAATTTAGTTGCTTAGCAGATTTAGAAGTGTAGAGTTTTATTTGTCATTTCTGCTGATGTTGGTCCTTTTTCCTCTGGTTTGTCTAATAACCTCTGTTTTGGTATTCTCTGCACCAAAGGAGGAGAAAAAGGAATTTGATGTTCTTTTTTTTTTCTTTTGGGATGAGGTACCAGGCTGGGCTCAGACTTGCAATCTTCCTGCTCAATTTTGCAAATTCTTTAAAAAGATCTCTAAATGGTAATATATTTCCAGAGATCACTCCTGGAACTATACAGGAAAATAACACCACCATGAAGTGGCATGTTTAACATTCCCTTTCTTCTGGCACTTTACTAATGTCTCCAGCCAGGATGTCTCTCCTTTCAAGGTAGTTGAGTTCCCCAACATAGTACACTGTACAGAAAGTTAGGGGTGCTGATCTCTCAATTCAGGGACCATACAGGAACAAGACTGAGGTGAAGGTGCCTGAGGCTGGAGGGAGAATGCTTTGCAGTTGAGTCTGGAGAGATGCAGGGTGAAAGCTGAAAAGTTAAGATTACATTTGAGTTGGTAGATGCAGGAAGAAGAGGATTACATGGAAAAAGTTGTTGAGGTGTGGAGTTGTATTCAGTGGAAGAGGCAGGAAAATCAAATGGGAGAGACAGTGAGTGTGGACAAATGAGATTAACTAAAGAGGGAGAGGTGGAAAACCTGGTATATGTTTCTGTGGAATACGCCAATTTATTGAAAGAACCTATGTTTGAGCAGTCAAAGCAGTAAGACTTTTCTTTCGGTTTATTAAAAAGTCTGTTTTAGGAGAATAATCAAGAACTTCATTATGCCTCCTCTGCTATGTTGAGATGTCTGAAGTGAATAGAGTAATGCTATTATCCCTACCCTTCAGGTCCCTCATTCTACTAGTTAGAATCAACTTCAGGGGAAACAGAAGAGGAAAGAATTGTAGGAAATTTACCCTCACAAGTGTTCGTAGAAGAATTCTCAACACTGAGGAGGAAGAAATGAGGAGGCTTGTGTGTTTTGGGATATGAAGAGGTAACATTTTTATTTCTTGACACAATTGTGTTCCCCTACTGATCCTATTTGCTTCTCACTTTCTATCATCTGTCGTGAGACACAGGAATTCAGGAGCCAACTTTCTGTTTTCATCAATTGTCTCCTAACCCTCACGTGTGCAACTCCTGGTTGCTTCTTCCAAATGCCTTCTATTCATTTTTCTTATTAATGGAATGATGGTTTGGCATAGAATGACAATTCCCTAGTTGAAATACTTGCTGGCTAGTCTGTTTAGGTGCTATGGTGATCAGATTAAACAGTCCTGGCCAATGAGACTGAAATGAAAGTTCCTAGGAATGCCTCCTAGAAATGTCCTTAAAATTGGACAGACTTGGTTAACTTTATGACCCTTTACCTGTCTTCTTATTTGGAACATGGATGGTGTGCCTCTTTTTGTAGGAGCCATCTTAAGGCCACAAGGTAAGTCTGTTAAAAATGGGTGTGTAGAAGGATCTTGATGGCACTGTAGGGTCACTATACCTGTCCTCACCTATTGATCTCCAGAGGAAAACAAACCTCTATTTGGTTAAGCAACTTGGAGGGGGGCTGTTATATTCAGCCATTCTGACTGCTATACCTTTACTTACTCTACAAAGCACTTGCTCTTATTTGCTGTGCCATAGCAAGTTCTTGTCCAACCTCAGCTAATGTGGACCTACAATTAATTGGCTTTTCTCTCCTTTACATATCTGTACATGGATAGCTAGTAGAGAATAAAAACATTGAGACTGTGAACGCCGGGAATGATCAAAAGAAATCCTATTATAGTCAGTAGGCTAAACTTATTTAAATGGAAATCTGCCCAGTATATTTTAGAAAGGTTTTCCATAGAAAGGAACAAAATAGTGACCTTAGAATTGAATTAACAAACCATCTCATTCCCTGGGTATTCTGATAGTCACCATTTTCATACCTAATATTTCACTCTGCTTAAATGTTGCTTTAAAAATGAAACCAAAAACCTTGTTCTTTCAGCCTATGAGGTTGAGGAAATTACCTGTATCAATAAATCAACTTAAGTCATAAATTTAAAAGAAACTGAAAAAAGTTAAGCTTTACATCTTGTGCAAGGTTAATAGAATTTATTGAAGATTACCTACCTTGTGCTTTTTTTTTTTTTTTTTTAATTCTGCCTGGACTAGAGTAGGCTTGCACATACATTGTGTGTATTTGAATTCAGGCTTTTAAAAATGAAAAGTTAGAGACAATGAAGGAATGAATGAGACAATGTCCACCCAACAGATGTGAGTGATATTAAAATTAGTCATTTTAAAAATAATTAAAATATTTATAAAATTAAGTGGCAAATATTACAGGCATGAAATAGAAATATATTAGAAGGAATAAGTAGCTCTAAACTGTTTTGCAAAACTTCTATGGCCAACATGGTAGCCGATAGTCACACATGGCTATTGAGGACTAGAAATGTGGCTTGTGAGGATTGTGATGTGGTGTAAGTGCAAAATGTATGCTAGATGCTAGATTTCAAAGAGTTTATGCCAGGAAATTATGTAAAATACCTCATTAAAATTTTCACATTGATATTTGGGCTATCTTGGGTTAAATAAAATATATTGAAATTAATTTCACCCATTTATTTTTACTTTTGAAAGATAAAATACTATACATATGTGCCACATATTTATGGCTTACATTATATTTCTCTTGGACAGTGCTGGTTTAAGCCGTACACCTGAAACATTTTCATAGATACAGGACAAAGTCAGTGAATAGACAGTATTGCTGTTCTAAACGAGGAGAAAATTAATTGAAAAAGTTGTGAGAGATTCTTGGAAGTATTGCTTTCTAAAATTTTGTCTCCAAAAAGCAGCCTGGTTATTAGAAAATTTGTCAGGCCAAGTCTCCCTACTCAGCTCTGTAGAGGTTTCTCATCACAGTTAGGATAAAACTGAAGGCCAGCTGGATATGTTGGCATAGGTCTATAATCCCAGCCTTCTGTGGCAGGGGGATCTGAAGTTTGACCCCAGCTTGGGCTGGTCAATTAAGTGAGTTTCTCAAAATAAAAAAATGTAAGAAGATCCCCAGGAATATGGGGGGGTGGAGAGGAGGAGGAGGAGAAGAATAAGAGTAGGGGGAGGGGAGGAGGAGAGGGAAAAGGAGGAGGGGAGGAGAGAAAGAAATAGAGAAAGAAAGGGAAGCAACCAAAACAAAACTGAAGGCCTCATAATGCTGTACAAGGTTTAGTTGGTTCTTGACCATTTTGGAATTTATTACTTATATCTCCTTGTTCATTCTATGCTAGACACACTAGCCCTTTTGCTGCTTTTTGATCATGACCATGTGTAGCTTTTCATTTAGTAGTCCCTTTCCCTGCAACTTCAAATACTTCACTTTCTTTCTTTCAAGATTGTGCTTAGACATGCTCCCTCTTAACTCGTATACTGCTCCCTCCACACTCTTTACCCTTGTCTTCATTTGCATAGCATAGAGCTCTACCTGAAGTGATGATACATGATACCTTTCCTCGCTTTATCACCACCAGTCTTGATTGCCTAAACCAGTAGTACAATAAATGAATGAATGAATGCAATAAATTATAAGAGAGGCAATCAAAAAAGGGAAAAATGGAAAGATATACACTAAAATATTAATAAGATCCATTTCTGAATGATTAAGCATTTTCACCTGTTTTTCTACCTGACAGCTGGAACTCTTACCCTCCTATATAGAGACCTTTTGCTCAGGCAGTCCCTCTTCTGCACATGGTCATAGCTCACTTAACCCCTGGGAACTTGTACCCTAATCCTGCTTATGGCTAGTTTAAGCATAAATACGTGATGTAGTTTGTGTCCTGCAGCTGTGAACAGAGGGCTTCTGAAAAGCAATACTGTATTGTATTCTTGAAATTTGCTAAAAGAAGAAGACTTTTTGGCTAGCATTTAAATATATATATTTTGGCCGGGGATTTAGCTCAGTGGTTTCGCTGCCTGCTCTGCAAGCTCAAGGACCCGAGTTCGATGCCCAGTACCAAAAAAAGTATATATATATATTATATATATATTATATAATATATAATATATATATAATATATATTATATATATATTTAAAGAAAATAACAAAGAAGAAACGGTCTAAAAATTTAAAGGTTGCAGTATTTCAGATAATAGTTTCATTTATTTTTTGTATTAAATTCTTTTATTGGCACATTGTAGGTATACAACACAATTACATTTCTCATTGGGAATTGTACCTTTACATAATGCATCTTGGTTCTTATTTTTTCCCCATTCCTAGCCCTCCCTTCATGCCTTCCACCCTTCCCTATTTACAAAGACTTTATTTCCATTTTTTCCATTTCTCATCATTTTTCCTTTCTCTTCTTTCCTTTCCCCTGCCCCTCCCACTACCCCTACCCCTTTGAACCTTTTCTTCCTATTTTATATTATCAATTATTCATTCTAATCATTGGTACATTTTTTGAAAACTGTATTCACTGCAAAAAGTTGTTAGCATAAAAATATAAAAAATGGAAACAAAAAACATCTTGAACTCTCTCTATGCAGAAAAAATAAAATGAGTGTTAAGATTTGGTGAGTTACCATTTTTTGTTTCTTTATGGTTATGGCACTTAGAAGGGCTGGCTAGCTGATTAGTTGACTTAGATAGAAAGTCAATAAAAAATTATAATGATAAAATAATGTCATATTATTACTTTGACAAAATAATAGCAAGTATAATTCAGGGTTCACTATTAATATTCTTCACTATTTTCATGACTTTATGTAATTATCTGAAAATTCTTTTGATATTCATAGAAATATAGGGAGTTTTACGTATTCATTGGGCAAAAATCTCAGGTTGAACAGAGGCAAAAATAACTGCCTTTTGATAGAGTAAAGGCAAGATTAGTTTCTTTGGTTGGCTTGTCTCAAGTTCAGTAGGTAACAAGTAGGTTTTTCTTAAACCCATTTGGTGGAAAAATTATCTTTATATTCTTTTATCAAAGAAGAGTGCTAGGTAGAGTTCTAAGATGGCCCCCAAGATTCTCCTTCTCTGGTCTAAATGCCCAGTATAATTCCTTCTCCTTGAATATCAGTGGGCCTGATCTAATCAGGGAAGCTCTTTTCAAGGCATATCTAAAGGTCAGCTGCATCAGATGCTCACCTGGGGCCTTGAAGACAACCTTCATGAGTTTCTTTCACTACAAAGACGTGAATTCGGCCAACAACAATGTGTACTTGGTTGAAGAGGACTCTGAACCTCATAACACCTGGATAACATCTTAATTCAGCCTAGCAAGACTCTGAGTAGAAAACTCAAGAAGATTTTGTTATTCTGTTTCCAAACTTTAATTGAATTTTGTCACTGTCTTTTTTTCTCTTCTCCCTCAATATTGGGGTCAGAGTGAAGATTGTGTTCTTAACTATAACTGCAACTTGTAAACACAATGAAAAATGGCTTAAAAACAGTGGAGCAACAGGGTTTTAGAAAAAGGATCAACATTAGGTTAATGACAAATGGTAAGTCCAATGTATTTTTTTAAATTCACTTAAAATTTAAACTTATTTCCATACATCATATAAATATACCACCAATCACATACCCATTCTATGACTGTAGGATTGTACTCAATTTACTCTTGTAGAATGGGTTGGTTTTATTTGGGTCTCTTGCCAGTTGTGTTGATATGAACATGTTTATACATGTATTTTGGTATTTGGGGTAATATTCATTATTTAACTATGATTGCTGAATCACAGGGTATATATATTCAGTTTTAGTAGATTTCTTTTTGCTATTGGGAATCGAACTCAGGGCCTTGTGTTTACAAGGCAGGGACTGTGCCGCTGAGCTACATCCCTGGCCCTAGTTTTAGTAGATATTAAAAAGTAGTTTCCTAAAGTTATTGCATCAATTTATACTCCCACCAATAGTGTTGCTACATATCTTCACAGAGCAATGACATAATTTTTGTCATCATAATCATTTTTAATATCTCTGTACTTTTAATTTGCATTTCTTTCATGATTCATTATGTTGAACACCTTTCACATCTTGAAGTCCAGTGATTTTGCAGCTTTATGCCATGATGCATTATTGGATTATGAAATCTATTTTGTGCATTAAAACCACTATTTAAAAATCTAAAATAGAATGGAATAAAAGAGGAATAATGGTTACAGTATTAACTATGGTTTTGTGAAACTTTTGTTTCAGTTTCACACACATGTGCATGCACATACCTACATATTGACTTCTTATTTATACACATAAATATATGATGTAGCTGGGGGAGGTGGCACACATCTGTAATCCTTTTACTCAGAAGGCTGAGGAAAGAAGATTGCCATGAGTTGGAGGCCAGCCTGGACCAAATTATGAGTTCAAGGCCAGGAAACCATGCTATCTCATTTAGCCTAGTACTGGGTGGTAGAACTGATAGCTGAAATAATGAAAACATGACTCATGATGATTTTCTCAGACCAAAGTGGAAGCAGACAATTAAGATTAAATATATAAAATTAAAAAGAAAAATCTTTTTTAATGATAAGTGTAAAGTACTTATAAATGAGTGAGGAAAGGCACTTTGACAACAGTATTTGGAATAATGACCTAAAGCAGTGAATCCTAAATACAAATTTCTGGGTCTCCAAACTTCTTCAAAGAGAAGGGTGGTTTGGGAATCTGCATGTTTCCAAAGAGCCTACATGATTCTAGTAATTCAGCAATTTTGGGAACCACTAATATAGTCTAGAGATTCTAGTGGGATTTTTCTTCCATAAGGAGAGATTCTCCTGGAAGAGATTATATAGGTATGTAAACCTTTTTTAAGGTAAACACTAAAAACCACTGTATGTCAGAATAATGCCACCCAGTTTCTTTTACCCCTTAAAGCTATTATTCAATAGCAGTGAAACTCAAGAGAAACCATTTAATTAAAGAACTATTGTCTACAATTTCTGTGAAGTTAGAATGGAAGACAAGCAGTGGAGTTAATTTGCTTCCATTCCCTCTCTATGCATATTATAGCTCCCTAGTTCTCTTTTTTCTCTGAACTCCTACTTCATTGGAACCCCTAATGTGAACTGCATACATTTCTCAATTATATGATACTTTGGTGTCTTTGTTTCTAAGATTTCCTGTATTTTAATATTTGTATGCATTTTAAAGTTAAATTCAGAAGTCTTTATAAGCACCCTACTTTCTAATTAATAGAGAATATAAATTGCTAGTTTGATAAATATTAACCATGCATAGTCAGGAATGTTCAAAATGAATATAAGGTTTTTTCTTCTTCTTTTTCCTCCTTGAAGGTAGAATTTATCTTATACAATGTTTAGGAGAATGAATAAATAATTTGAATGAACACTTTCCTGAATATTCATATAGTTAATTATAAGATTTTAAATGCCAATGACTTCTTTTTTCGGTGTAAATTTATGGACATAATGAAGCACATTTGACAAGCTAATCAAATGAAACAATGTAAGATTTAATTATCAGCTTTTTAAAGATTTTATGAACCAGATTGTCTATATTGCCAGAATCTTGTAGGTAATTTAGGAATCACAGAAACCTCATAAATACTTTATTTTGTTCTGAAAATTAAAATAGCATTTTTAACTTTTAGCAAAGTAATGGAGTGCCTATTTTTTAAAAAATATTTTAACAATTTGCTAATATTGGATTTTTCTTAAAAACTGACAAATGATCAACTTATATGTCATTATTTTAAAATTTGCATATCTTTAATTGTTAATGAAGTTCTACATAGTTTCATGTACTTGTTGGCCATTAGTGTGTCTTAGTCAATTGGTTGTCTTTTTTATGACTTATAAGAGATCTGTGAATATTGGTATTTTGGTTTAGAGTTCAAATTTGTTATCTGTCTTTTAACTCTGTCTATAGTGATTTTTAGATTAAACTGTCATTTTTTAAATTTATTTTTATTTATGAAATTTTGTTACAAAAATTTATCAGTGTATCACTTTGTAGTTTCAAGTTCTTTTAAAATTCTAGTTAAGAATAGTCTTTTTTATCTTAGGGTTGACAGAATACCTATATTTTCTCATAGTAATCCTAGGATTTAAGTTTTACATAATAATCTTTGATGCATTTACATTATATTTAATAAGATCAAATATAAGAAATAAGTATTATTTTTGTCCCAATTGCTAGCTAGTTGTCAGAATTCATGAATATCCAATCTTTTATCACTGATTTAAAATACCTCTCTTACTTATCTTTTTTTTTTTTTTTTGGTACTGGGGATTGAACTCAGGACCTGTGCTAATGAGGCAGGCACGGTGCCACTGAGCTAAATCTCTAGCCCTCTTTCTCTTATCTTAAATTCTCATATATTTGAATCTATTTTTGAATCCTGTTCAGTTCTATTTTTGAATAATTATTGGGCTTTTAGTACTGTGACTTTATACTATTTTTATAGGCTAAGTACTCATTTTTCAGATCACATATCTGTCCATTTTTACAATTGGACTTGATGAACTTTAAAATCATTTGGTCAAACTAACAAAAAGCCCTGCTATTTTATTCAGTTGGGATTGTTTGCTATTTATAGATGAACTGACAAAAAAACTGGTACTTTTATGATACTGAAGTTTTTTTTAATGATGGATTTAAGTATTGTTTTATATATCTCAGCAGCATATTATGTTTTCTTAATATAGGTCCTGTCCATTTTATTCTATTTTTATTTGTTTATATTCACAGTACATAATAATTACAATCATCTTGGGGAATTGGTTCATGTACATATTGCATCTTGTTCACTTTTACTTCCCCTTCTCCTCCCTGACCTTCCCTTTCCCTCTTTTCCTCAGATTCCCTTTCCATCCCCAAAAGTCTACATTTCTCTTTTCTACCATCTTAGATTTTGCTTAGACTTATTTATATTTAGGGTTTCTTATATGAGAGCACCTGTGTCTGATTTATTTCACTTAGCATTATGGTCTCAAGATGCATCCATTTTCCTACTGAATGACTTGAATTAAATCTTTCTTTATGACTGACTAGTCTCTGTTGCATATACATACCACATTGTATAATGAAGCTTTGAGAGAAATTACATATTTAGGAATTAACCTAACCAAGGAAGTGAACAGTCTCTCAGTGAAAATTACATCACTCTGAAAAAGTAAATGGAGAAGGACATCAGAAAATGGAAAGATAGCCCTTGTTTTTGGATAGGCAGAACCAATATAATCAAACTGGCTGTACTTCCAAAACTGATATACAGACCTAATGCGATTCTAGTCAAAATACCAACATTGCTTCTCACACATCTAGACAAAACAATGCTAAAATCCATGTGGAACCAGAAGAATCTCAAATAGCAAAAGCCATCCTGGGTCACAAAAGCAAAGCAGGAAACATCACCATCTCAGATTTGAAGTTATACTGCAAAGCTACGGTGAGTAAAACAACATGAAAACAGTATGTGGATCAGTGGAACAGAATAGAGAATGACAAAACAACCCGGGGCACATTCAGCTATGAGATGTTTGATAAAAGGGGCAAAGACAAACAGTGGAGAAAGTGGGAGAAACATAGCCTCTTTAAAAATGGTGCTGGGTAAATAGGATAGCCACATGCAAAAGACTGGGTCTAGACCCATGTATCTCATCATGTATTAAACTAAAATAAAAATGGGTCAAAGATCTAAATTTTAAGACAGAAACACTTAATCTATTGGAAGATGAACTATGTCTTGAAGACATAATGTAGGCAAGGACTTTCTGAACAGGACCCCAATAGCGCAAGAAATAATATTGGGAATCAACAAATGGGATCATAGCAAATTAAAAAGTTTCTACACAGCAAAGGAAACAACCAAGAGAGTGAAGAGACAACCTACAGAAAAATTTTTTGCCACCTAGCCCTCAGAGAACTAGACATCTAGAATATATAAAGAACTCAAAAAAATTAGACTCCTAAAAGACCTGATCAAAAAATGGGCAACTAGGGCCGGGGGTTTAGCTCAGTGGTTCCACGACCTGCCTCGCAAGCGCAAGGTCCCACGTTGGATCCCTGGTACAAAAAAAAAAAAAAAAAAATGGTAACTGAAATACATAGACATTTCTCAGAAGAAGTACAAATAGCCAGTTAACACTTAAAAAAATGTTCAACGTTATTGGCCATTAGAGAAATGCAAATTAAAATTACCCCGAGATACCATATTACCCCAGAAAGAATGGTATCATCAAGAAATCAAATAATAAGGGGTGTCAATGTAGCTCAGTGGCGTTGGGCCTTCCTGTCAAGCACCAGGTCCTGACTTCAATCCCCAGTACCAGAAAAAATTTTTTAAAAAAGAAATCAAATAAATGCTGGTGAGGATGTGGGGCGGGGGGAGGATCTCTTCTACATTACATTATTGGTGGGAATGTAAACTAGTACAACGACCATGGAAATCTGTAGAAATTCCTCAAAAAATTAAAAGTAGAATTTCCACTTGACCCAGCTATCCTCCTTTTAGGTATCTTCCCAAAAGAGTTAAAGTCATCAAATTATAGGACTATGTATGCATCGATATTTATAGCAGCACAATTTATAATAGCTAGGTCTTGGAAACAGCATATATGTCAATCAACAGATGAATGGATAAAAAAATATAGTATTTATATACAATGAAGTACTCCTCTGCCATCAAAAAGATAAATGAGACATTCATAGGTCAGTGGATGCAACTTGAGAATGTAATGTTAAGTGAAATAAGTTAGACACACGAGCTTAAATATTACATGGTTTCTCATATATGAGACACTCTCTCTAATACATATTATATATATGGTGTTGTGAAACAAGGAAGGTGCCAAAAGATAAGATCCACAAGAACTGATAGAGAGCAAGGACAGGACCTAAGAAGAGATGCAAGGTACTTCCGTCAGAATACAGAGGAAGTTCCTGAAGGAGACATTTTTGTACTATGGTGTCTGCATTCAATTTTCATTTTTATTGTAGGCGTCATATCTTTCTTCAGGGCTTCCTTTTATATTTTAAAGTTTTACAGAAATTTTGCTTCTGTAGTTTAACTCTGGTAATTCCACACAAATCTTCCCCTTTCTTTTTTCCTCTCCCTGTCTTCCTAGTTCCCTTTTCCTTTTCTACCCCTCTCCCCCATCTTATTCTTCCATTCTTGGAAAATCTCCTTTTTCTTCTTTATTCTATTTGGTAACCCACTCAGAATCCTAGCTTCAGCTCACAAACTTAAGGATATAGTGTATGTGGGGCACTTTTCTCAGGTAAAAGCAAAGGGGAGCTGGTAAAGTAAGGAATCAGCGACATGAACGCATAGGTTCTTGGAAACAACTGGAAGTCCCCTTTACCATTATCATAGCCTTAGTCCTTCCCTTCATTCCACATGATTTCCCCTTGCATCTGCTTTCAAAATTTTTGTTACTTTTATTTTCTGCTGTATCCTCAACATTTTGAACAATGCCTGACATGCAGAAAAAGCTCCATTAATATGGTCAACCCTCTGTACCTTTGAGTTCTGCACCCACAGATTCATTGAGTTGCAGACAGTGTGCTGTGTACTGTGTTTATGTTTGTGTTGAACATGGCCAGAATTTTTTTGTCATTTTCCCTAAACAATAAAGTATAACAATTATTACCTAGTATTTATATTATATTAGGTATTATAAGTAATCTAAATAGGATACAAAGTATATAGGAAGATGTTTATAGACTATTCCAAATATTATCCTTATTAATTAACTAATTTGCAGTGCTGAGGATTAAACCCAGGGCCTTACACATGCTAGATAACTGCTTTACTACTGAGCTACATCCCTGGCTCCTATTCCATTTTATTTAAGGGAATTGAACATCCACAAATTTTGGTACCCATGGGTGGGGGTGGTATACTAGAATCAGTTTTCTGTGTATACCCAGCAATGCCTGTATTTGTTGAAGCAATGAAGATAGAATTTTTTTTTTTTTTTGCGGTATCAGGGATTGAACTCAGGACCTTGCACTTTCGAGGCAGGTGCAGTGCCACTGAGCTACATCCCCAGCCCCCAGAAGAAATATTCTTGATGAATTAGCAAATCTGACTTATTCCTTCTTATAGTACATACTTCAATTTTTCTTGTAAGTGTGGTTGTGATGCCAGTTTTCATTGTGGAAGCTGATATGGGTCTTTTATGGGGTAATTTAAACATCAGGGTATTTCTAGCAGAATTTTTAAATATTCTAATCTACCAACTGACCCACTTTCAGAAAATAAGCTGTTGGCCTGTTAGCAACTCTCTATACCTTTCCTTTTCCATGTTTCAAGAATTTATCTTCTGTATGCAGAGAGACAGCAAAATCTGACAAAATGACCAGCTTTTATCTTTCTTTGTTTCTCAAGTGCTTTCTACATCCTCCTCAAAATAGAGGTGAAGGCTTACATATAGAGAAAGTAATTGAAAAGTGAAAAATATTAAGCACTTGACATCATCTTACTGTATGTGTTCTCACTATTTTCTGAGTCTCTTACTTTGGGAACCCTTAATTACACAGATGAAATATTTTATTCTATATGTGGAACTAAGCATAGAGAAAATGTTAGATTTGCCTAATAATTTTCAGAATTGTGGCCTTTCTTGTGATCCACCTCAGAACTAGAATGAAGTAAGCTGTTTTTTATTTATAGAATGTACCTCTGATGTTGCTGTGGCATGAGAATATTTTGGGGTAAAAAACAAACAAGCAAAAACTAAAACAAAATTACTACAATCACTTTCCACTTTCCATTCCAAAACATCTCCTGAATCTCTGTGATTTCAAAGAAATTCTTTTGCTACATTGCAAAGGGAAAGTTCAAATGAATTAAAAGCTACCCTGAATTAAAACAGCTGAGGAAATAATGGTCAGATAACAATAGAGTATGGTAGATATTTGCTAATTTGTGTGGATGTGTCACAAATCCTTCATTAGGCTGGATGTTTTGCTCTTGGCTGATTTTGGTGGCTCTGGTGATGAGGGGAGGGTTGGTGTTCAATCTAAAGATCGACTATATGGATCGTCAGAAGCTACAAGACATGGAAAAAGCATGGTTTACTGTTAGGGTGAGAGGGCTGTCAGGCTGTATCCAGGCAGTGCTGCTGGCTGACTGTGATCTGGAAAAAAAAAAAGCATCAGTAATATCTCAGATTCTTAGTTTACCCTCCAAAATGGCAGTAACATCGATACCTATGTAAGTGGATTGTTGTGAGAACTTGTACTCACTTCCTTAGTTATGAGTTACCATGCCAGTAATCACCTGTCATCTTTCCATTTCTCCACCAGGTACCTTGGGATCACCAGGCCTCTCACATACCCTGTGAGGCAGAATGGGAAATGCATGGCAAAAATGATCCTCTCAGTCTGGCTTCTCTCAGCCTCCATCACTTTACCCCCGCTCTTCGGATGGGCTCAGAATGTGAATGACGACAAGGTGTGCTTGATTAGCCAGGATTTTGGCTACACGATTTACTCCACTGCAGTGGCATTTTACATCCCCATGTCGGTCATGCTGTTCATGTACTACCAGATTTACAAGGCTGCCAGGAAGAGTGCTGCCAAACACAAGTTCCCTGGCTTCCCACGCGTGCAGCCAGAGAGTGTCATCTCCCTAAATGGCATGGTGAAGCTACAGAAGGAAGTAGAAGAGTGTGCAAACCTTTCAAGACTCCTCAAACATGAAAGGAAAAACATCTCCATCTTTAAGAGGGAACAGAAAGCAGCTACCACCTTGGGCATCATTGTTGGAGCCTTCACTGTGTGCTGGCTGCCATTTTTCCTCCTCTCGACAGCCAGGCCCTTCATCTGTGGCACTGCCTGCAGTTGCATCCCACTGTGGGTGGAGAGGACATGCCTGTGGCTGGGCTATGCAAACTCTCTCATTAACCCTTTTATATATGCCTTCTTCAACCGGGACCTGAGGACCACTTACCGCAGTCTGCTCCAGTGCCAGTACCGGAATATCAATCGGAAGCTCTCAGCTGCAGGCATGCATGAGGCCCTGAAGCTTGCGGAGAGGCCAGAGAGACCCGAGTTTGTGCTGTAAGGTCATTTACCCCTATGTTTCCTTTATCCCCAAACCGTTTATGAAGCTTCTTGAAGTGCATTGCATAAAGCTTCCTGAATTAGCTAGTTTATTTTCTACTAAATATAAATTTGAGTTCAGAATAGTTTAGACTTCAGTCTTCCACCAGTAAAAATTCAAAATCCCAAGACAGAAACTTAGCTAGACTAGAAGAGGAGACCAATTTGCTCATGAATGGTAATTGATGTGACTGATGACAAAGAAGGTGGTATTTTCCATTCTTTCCCCATAAATCATATCTCAGTAATGTCTTCATGCCTGAATTCATGTGATATTATCATTTTAATGGCTATTATTCTTCCATCTGGTAAAATTTTTTGCTGATCTCATACTTTACTGATAAATTCTTCTGTAGCCGGAAACAAAAATGATCTTTCCAGTATGGATTTACATTCACACAGGAGATGCCAGGATGGGGCAGGGTCTTAAACGCCACAGAAGCTTTCAGAAAGTGCTGCCCACAGAGTTGTTGAGTTTGTCTGGGAGGCCTTAGTGACTTAGGGCATCAAGTTATGAAAAAGATCACAAAGAGCTGATGTGACAAGGAAGTGAAGTTTCTCGGGCAGTCCATGTATTCACAAATTTGAATTGTAGAGTAGGAAAAAGAAAGGAGAGTAAAGCTGTCAGGTCAAATGAAGATTTTGTTTTAAATTTGGAAAGGCGATATTTTTTCCTGTTGGAAAGCTGAGGGAAAAGAAACTTGGAAGAACAAAATGGAAGGAGTGATGGTGAGAGCATCCAGAGAGTGTTGGATGTGAGGGAGGAGGAGGTGTTCCTCTTCCCCAAGACTGGTGGGAAGGAACAGACTAGAGAAACAGAGAGAGCTCTAGCCAAAAGGAACCTTTCTACCTACTCACTTTGTCCAGTCCCTTCACTTGACAAAAGTGATTACTGAGACTTGGAGAGATATCCCACACTTAGCTAGTGCCTCAACTAAGTCTAGATCCCATGCCATTTAATGCCTAGTGCCACACATTTTTATATTCTAGGTTGCCTTTATCTTACAACTGCAAATGGTTAGGCTGTAAGTATGTTAATTCTTGAACCAGGTGTAGTTTCACAGGTACTTATTTTTACTTCTATTTATACATTATTTTGTACATAGGAAATTATTCACAATATAAAAAGCATTTTAAAAAGATAATATTATTTTAGGTTCTAGAATATGTACTAAAATCTGGAGCTCTTTCTAGGCCTGTAATATTCTACTGAATTTACCACTAGTATTTGCTGATCAGATTTTGAAGTACTTAATGGAAGGAGCTGAGTTTTAAGTTTCCATTTGCAGAATCTGGTACAGTGCCTGACACATAGATGATTAACAATGAAAATAATTGCTAAAATTATTGAACAGTGGCTACACGGTATGCACCATACTACTTGTAAAGAAGGTGCTCCCAGCAAGTTATTCTTTTAGAAGAATAACTTGAGGTTCAGGGACATAAATGACCTATGATCACATAGGTGTAGTTTGAATCACTTCAGCATATATTCTCTTAACCATTATGTAATACTGCTTGTCAAATGATTGCCGTCTGGAGACAGTGAAGCGCTATTGAATGTTTAAGAGCTGGGGTTTTAGCCACTGCCTCTTGAAGAAGACAAATAGAATGAAGTATTATTTAAATAAGTTAAGCTTACTCAATTTACTGCATTATGGGAAGACACCTCTTAGAATCTTAGTAGTTTCCTAGAGGAAATAAGACAGGGAAATTGATAGAGTTTTAGGGCTTCAGCTGAGTGGTTTTATGGTAGAGTACTGGCAAGGACTGGAAAGAGTTTATAATTTAATAGGGTTGGATTGGTAGGTTCAGTAAGATGAAGGCTTTGAAGTAAGTATTAATGAGCAAACTATTAGTCTTAATAAGTAAGCTATTTTAGTTGCTAGAAGCAGTTCCCAGAAGCAGTTATTTCTTGGAATATATGGCTAGCTTATTCTGCCTGGTCCTAGGATTGTTTAGCACAGAAAAAGGAAAGCACATTGGTTTCAGTTCTCAGGAGTCACATGAAGAGGGGTGTATTTGCAGAAAGTCTTTGGCAATAGTGACGAGGCCAGGCAAAAGGGCAAGACTGGTTGGCAGGGGGTCCATTAAGCAGCCAAAGGAAGGGCAAGTACTATCCCAAAATAGAAAACAACACTATACTTGCACACATTCTTTAGAGTCAAAGAACTTGAGAATAACTTCATTGATTATTTTAGCTATTAACTCACAGATAGTTCAGGTAACAAAATGATAATGTTTTTTTCTTTTGTACCAGTTATCGAACTCAGGATGAGGCAAGAGGCAGCATCACTGAGCTAAATCCCTGGCCCACAACGTGATAATTTTTAAAGTGTAACATGGACAGGTTTTCCAGTTTAAAGTTAATAATAATAATAATAATAACAACAACATACTTACTAAAGATTCATTTTCAAACACTGTGTTGAGCACTCTGTAGGAATTATATCGTTTAATCCTCAAAACTTTATGATAGATTCAATTGCTTCTTCTACATTGTGAGTATGACAAAACAAGGGCTTGGAGAGATCATGTGATTTTCCCAGAGTTATACAGATGAGGATGATAGAACTGGGCTTGATCCTAGGAAGTCCAAGTTCAGAAATAATTTTAGCTTCCGTACTACTATGCTTTTTACAAAAGTAAAGCAGTAATATAAAGTACAAGGATATTTGCATTTGTGTCTTACCTGGTTGGCTTGGGTGTTGTTTTGCTACTAGTCTAAGAGAACTCTTACCATGAAGGACCAAAAGTAAAATTTTTGCTAGCCATATGGTATCTATCAAAACTACTCTTTTCTATCTTTGTTATCCAATTCAGTTAATAAATGCATATGACTCTATAGCCAATAAAATTTTATTTACAAAAGGAGAGAATGGCCAGCTGAATTTGGCCCATAAGCCATACATAACTTGTTATACTTTGTTTTAAGAGAATTGCTATCCTCTTATTATATCTCTCTCAGTTCGAATCTATAGTTGTAGGACATAAAAATAATTTAGGAAGTTTGACATAAAAATTTATGAATTTTAGCAAATTTCTAGTGATAGAGCTGCTGTATGGAGGTGGAGTAACTTATCTTTTTTCACTAACTCTATACTGAGCAGTATTCTAGTTAGCAGCAATATTGAAATATTTATTTTTCAATTCTTTTTAATATAATTTCTATGCCCTGAAGTGGATACAGAAATTATGACACCTTTCCTCTTCTTGAACATGTATTTCTGTTGAACAGATCATAGAAACACATATATATGCTGCTATGGTCTAAATGTTTGTGTTCCTCTCAAATGCATATGTTGAAATCCACTCTCCAGTGTAATAGTATTGAAAGGTGGGGCTTTTAGAGGTGATTAAGTCATGAGAGCTCTGCTTTCATGAACAGGATTAGTGCCCTTGAAAAGAGACCCAAGGGAACTTGTTTGTGCCTTCTGCCACCTGACGATGTAGCTGGAAGGCACTATCTTGTGAAGAAAAGGGTCAGCCCACACTAGTCACCAAATTTGATGGTACCTTCTAATAATTTTTGTGGTTTACAGAGTACCTTGATTGTGGACTTTCTAGCTTTTAGAAATAAAATCCTGCTATTTATAAGCTACCAAGTTTATGGTATTTTGTATAGCATCCTGAATGGACCAAGACATGTCCATTCAGCATTTTTTTTTTTTAGATAAGGAAAGGTGGAGACTGAAAAAACTGTAAGATTCAAAGGAGAGGAAAATAAGTCAGAGCTTACACTAATGCTGATCAGAGAAGACTTCCTGAAGGAAGACGTCCTTCCAAGTACGTCTCTGAAGATGATCAAAGCATGTATAGCTAAAGATGAATAGAAATGGTATTCCAGGTGAAGGGGACATTTTACATAGAGGCATCAATATGAGAACTTTTGAAAAGGGCAGTCTGGATGAAGCTAAGCACTGGGTTGAGGAAAGAGTTGATCCGAGTAGAAAGATAGATTAAGGCAACATTCTAAATGGTCTTCTAGGCCAGCTCCAAGGATTTGGACTTTTAGTGTAGATACATGGTTCTCAACCATCAGTAATTTTACCCTCTCTCCTGGAAATATTTCACAATGTCTGGAGATGTTTTTGGTTGTTACAATTGAGGTGTATGGGATTGAGCTACTGACATTGACTAAGTTGAGGCCAGGGAAGCTGCTAAAGATCCTGCAACACACAGATCAATCACCCACAACAAAGAATTACCCAACCCATAAGCTAAAGCTGAGAAACACTGATGCAGACAGTAGTAAACCATCTATAAGTTTCTGCAACTAGAAGATAGAGTCATCAAAGTAATGAAGACTGATTTAATGGCACTCTGTGGGATCAACCAGAGATAGAGGTTGAATGTTCCTTCACTAGTTTTTTTTTTCCCAGAAACATTTAAGGACCTACTATGTAGAAGAATTGATACCAGACATTACAGGAACAAAAAGATGACTACATGACAGTCCTTGCCTCTGGAAGTTCATGTATATATAGTGTGATAGAAAAATATGTATGTTTAAATTAAAATTTTTATTACAACAAAAGACACATTGCCATTATTCCCTCTCAAAATATTTGCCCTCATTTTGCACACATTTATCTCACCATTCCTGCCACTTTATGAAGCAGTTCTGGGAAGTCTTTTCTCATGAATGTCAATAGTTGCACTATTGTGGCTACTTGGATGTCTTGAGTTAATTTAAAACATTTACCTTTCATGATCATCTTGACTTTGGGGAAGAGCTAGAAGTAATACGGTGACAGACCTAGTGAATAAGGTGGATAAGAACATGTTACCATGTTTTTATGGGCCTGCCTTTCTGTTGGATGACACTTGGCAGCAGCATTCACAGTATTTTTTAATAGACTGTGGACCATGATGTTGTTATTTCTGCCTCTTGTTCTGCATTCTTGACTATTCTTTTCTCTTTCATAATAGTTTTCATCCTTTTCTTCACAAACAATCGACTAGACTGTGTGTTGCTACTTCCAAATATTTACACCCTTCTTCCCACTTTCTTAGCACAACCAGAACCTCAGGAGTCCTGTAGGCACTCAAGAGTGTTCCTTCGGGTAATGGAGTAAATAGAGAGAAAAAAGATGTGAATACTTTTGCACTGATGATTTTAATTCACTACTATCAATTTTAATCTTTTTCACAAATATTCCAGTACTGGTGTAATACAAAATCAAACGTGATAATGTGATGTAAGCAGAGATTTTTTTCTTTTTACCTGTATTTCTTTACTTATGGATTTGAATTGCTATAAGTTGCTTTTAAATGTCATGTTTTAATGACTTGTTCTTTGATACAATTTATGAACAATATTGAAAAGCAGGTTCTAAAACACTTTCATAAAAAGAATGTCATGAAGTTGTTTTGAAGTACCTCTTTCCTTCCCTTTCCCTTTTTCTCCTTGGTGATTATAATGTCTTTCTCTTTAAAGAGCCTCATAATCCCTGTCAATTGTAGTGGTTCTTAGCATTGACTTATAGCAGAGTAACCTTGGGTTTCTGCCATGAAATCTGTCAGTATGCTGCTCTAGGGTTTATGCTGAAGTTTTAGAATTCAGGGAGAGTCTACCCTTTCTTTATGGAAGCAATAATGTAAAAATAATAAAATATAATGAAATAGATCCCAGCAGCAACTTGGCAGAAACAGGAGGTGTACTAAAACCCTGGGTATCTTTGATGAGTTGCTATCTTAAAAAGACCGAAATAAGCAAAGTTTGCTATTTCATGGACTTTTCCCCCTCATCATAAACTAGCTGAAATCCAGCACTTTATTAAGTCATCAACTAGTAATAATAATTATTTATTCACACCATGCTTTGCAATTGCCTATATTTCAACTTTGTAAGAACATCTCCTTAGAGTAGGAAAGGCAAAAGATTGCCCCATTTTTGTTTGTATGCAGTGTAAATCAAATCACAGAGGCCTCACTCATGCTAAGAATATGCTTCCGTTTACTCATATACCCAGACCTGCCCTCTTTTACTCTTTTTTTTAGTAGACAATAAACACACATAGCATAATGTAAAAATTAAGCAGTACAGAGGAGTGTATGCTAAGGAAGAATAGGGGGGCAACATTCTTAGGAAGAAAATGTCTATGATGGAAAACATGAAAGAGATGATATTTGAGGTGGATCTAAAGGGTGATAGGGGAGGATCTGGGAGAACAACTTGGTCAGAGGAGTACTAGGAAGCTGGGTGGATTGGCATCAGCTTGGATAGGACTGGGGGGAGAGAGATGAAAGCTTTTGTGCAGGAGTGAGCCCAAGCAAAGTGGGCATGAGGTAGGGAAGGCCTCACAACAGAGGGGGTATGGATTTCAAGACTAATGTAAGATCAGGGTTTGTTCAAGAGGGCAGTGCTGAGAGTAAGAAAGAAGCCAAGGGTCCCTGAGGTGTTTGGGAGCTGGACTCTAGACTATCACCACTGGCTGTCAGGTGGGTGACGGGGAATGTTGCTGCAAGTGAGGCTTGCAGGAACTCAGTAGAGTCTTAAACTGGTGCTGGTGCATGCTGAGCTGCAGAGGATGCCTGGGTGTGGTCTCTCCTGGAACTGAGAAGGGAGAAAGGCCCACCTAGAAGCAAGTGTCTATGGAACATAACAGGGGACACTGTCTATTGCCATTTCCCAGTCCCAGATGCTCAGGAGCCCAAAAAGCAGGGCCTAAGGTACTGTGCAGCTTTTGTGCTGAGGTACCATTGTGTGAGGCTGATAGGCAAAGCCAGGGACTATATCTTATGGAGAAACAAATCCTGTGACCAAGAAGTCCAACCACTGAGTCACACATCTGAATGACTGGGCTGAAAGGGGCTATCAGATAAAGGGGAGAAGGACAGAAGGCATGACAGCTAAACAACGGGAGAGCTTTAAGTAGGATGCTGAGGTTGAGGTTGGGAGTACATTCCCAGGTTTGGGACTCTTAGACCCAGCCCTAAAGCACAAGTACAGTGTGGTAAGTGGGGGATGTAAAGGCATGGAGTTAGAGGAGTGTGTTCTATACCAGGAGAAGAAAGAGACTTTTTCTCAGCTGTTGGCTGACACTTCTCCATGACTTATGCCACTTTTGTGAATTTGGAAAAGAGGAAGTGAAGAAAGTAGGTTTTTAGTTTCTGCACACAGAGATTACTTCAAACATTACTAGGCTTGAAGGGGAGGACACTTCTCATTAGTAATTATTCCTTTAGCCATCATTCTTTTCAAGTAGGAAAATGCTACAGTATTTTGCAATGATTTTAGGAAGCAAAGCCATTTTGGTCTTTAGCTGTATTATAAGAGAGAATTTCTAAATGGGTTATTTGGGGTTGATTTGCAGATATATTAAGGGCTTGACAACTTATATAAGTTAGGAAATTTATGAAAAAAGGCACAGCACTTTTTCTTTTCCTTTGGAGGTACTCATAAACCTTTAGAAGCCACAACTGATTCAAATTACTGACTGCTATAAAAATTTAAATCCACCCACTGCAAAAAAGAAAACTCACATTTACAGTTCTTCTAAAATATTTTCTTGTCTCTCTCTTTTTATAGACAAAACTCTGACTACTGTAGAAAAAAAGGTCATGATTCATGATCCAAAGCAGAATAATGGAGATGAATTAAACAAGGCAAAACAGGTGGAAACAGAATGAAGTTACTTGCCAAGACTGCAAAATGGAATGCGGCTTCTGCCCTTTCTTGGGATGGCTCAAACGTCACAAACAGGGTGATCTGTTGTACAAACTATATTATGTGGGAGATGGTGACCTCTCTGTTTTCTCTGGATCAATGCTATTGTGTGCAAATGAAAATAGTTCTCAATGAAAGACAGCCAGTTCATCTCAGCAGTAAGCACACTCAGAAATGAGTTCCAGAAGGGAAGCAGTTTCTGGTGCTTTGCATATGTCCACATCCATGCAAGTGGGAGGAGGCACCAGTGCACATGTCCCATGCTTCTGAGTCTGGGCATTGTGGTGAATATTCAGGAATCATTCTTGAGCCAGAATGTATTTTGTTGTATAACAGAAGGGTGTCTTTCCAAGAAAACTGCGGTAAGCATAGTGTTGAATATGTTGCATGTCCATGTTAGAAAACAAAGTGCAGTCATCAGCTAATACAGACGATTTCCCCAGTGCAATGTTTGTTTAAAGCTTCTGTCAAATAGTTTGGCTTTTCTGCAGGGTCCTTGTGATTTCCCACTGTTTGTTAACTCCCTCATTGTTACGGTATAACTCAGGAACAGGTCTCAGGATGGAGAGAAGCATAAAACCTGAATTAAGCTTTTTCTTGCACTTGCACTTCTGAAGGGTCCTGAGAAGTGAGAGAGATTCCTTTTGTGAGGATTTTTACTAGGATGAAGAGTGAGTGCTACCTAACTGCATTGTATATTAACATGATTATTGGCATGTTGTTTACTCTCACTTTATATGAGGGTGCAATGAGCCCATGGGGCTGGTCCATAACTGTATGATAGGAGGAAGAAGTGTGGCAATAATAGGTTTCTGTAAATGGTTGTAGTGCTTCTGGAGATGGAGCATAAATGTAATCATTGAATTGAATCATGTGGAGTGGAGGTTACCTGGACCGCCATTGGGCAATGATCCAGAACACCATTATTCCATCTAGAGACTGTTTCCATGTTTTCTGTATCTTAAATCAAATGTGTGCCTGGGTAATTTTGTCCCCACCCCCATAAAAGTAAAAGATACTAAGGGTAGGTAAGGGAACAGAAATGGGCCTTTGAGGGTAGTATTTTTTAAAAATTTTGTACTAAGTCTGAACTAAGGACAAAGAAAGGCAGTAGACCAGGAGAGTACCTATAACTCTAAGGGGAAAATGAATGCAAATCTTCACTGAATAAAAGAAAACTGAAAGAGAATATTATTTTACTACAATAAATGAAGCTGACTTCTCACAGGATAAAGTAGAATTCGAACGTGGATTTTGGACTTCTTCCAGCTGTCCTTGACATTGCTTCTTACCAGACACAGGGATGGGCTGCCTGCAAGGGGAGCTTGGCACTGTCCTTTCAGACAAAGCTTGTACAAATTCCTAAACTGCAGATTTGCTAAAGTGACCGTATATACTTATATTCACAATTTAAATGATTAATCATGGTCAGATACATATTGTTAAATTTGAAAATGTTTTATTACATTACATCAAATAAAGGTTATTTGTAGCTGTAATAAAGCAACTTAAGGAATCGTTTGTAATAAAAGGTCTGATGTCATATGTGTTGCTATATGAAAGAGGACAGAAGGGCAAACTTCATATGTTGCTAAAATTCTAACAGCTGACAGTTTTGTACTAAATTACATTTCAACATGAAGATTCAAGGGCAGGGGATGTAGCTCAGTGGCACAGAGCCTGCCTGGCAAGTGTGAGGCCCCAAGTTCAATTCCTGGTAACAGAAAACAAAACAAACAAACAAACAAAAAAAAACCCCATGAAGATTCAATCCTATAATAACATAATTTTAAAATAATGACTATTTCTTGATTTAGTTAATGGACACTTATTGGACTCCTTCTACATTCAGCACTGTAGCTGTTGAAGGAATAAAGACAGGTATGGCACAGTCTTTACTTTTAAGGCATTTGCCATCAGGTAGAACACAGTCATATCTCAAAATGTCACAGTATAGTATAGTAAGTATTGTAGGAGGCTGCAGGAAGTGATGTTTTTCTTTCCTTTAGTGTAAATCAGGGCATTATAGTTAGTTGTATTTACATAGGTTTTCAAATATTTGTTTAATTTTTTATTATGACTTTAGTTCAAATTGGCTCTTTATCCTGCCTGACTTCCCCAAGTATTGAACTATTTGCTTGATTCTGGCCACATGAGGGTTGGACCTCATGTGTATACTACACTTTAAGTACATGACAGTGCAATGAAAGAAATGGTAGCAATTGAAAGGGAATGGAAAAAATAACCAATAATGAATAGTATTTACATATAATGTAGTTTGTGCTAAAGGTACAGCTTTCATTTTAACTAAGAGTTGAGAAAAATCATTGATGTAAATTTTGTATATATATTTTGTGACTGTTCAAGTAAAAATGAGTATTATGACTAATCTCTCTTCTCACTCTAGGGTATCAGCTGTCGTCTTCTGGCAAGGCTGAGTTTTGGGAAGCGATGATTGGGAAGGGAAGTACTTGTAAAAGATAACGGAATCCCTGTTGCCTTAGTGTTTAGTTTTATTTTGTAAATATTAAACAGGTGACATTCATAGAATTTGTGAATTTTATGGAAACTGTTTCATAACTCTGCAAGCATTTACCATGGTGTTTGAGAGGCTTGTTGTGTGTGTGCTATATTTGGTGAGTGTATTTTCATTCAGTCTTATTAAGTTCATTTATTGGAGAAGTAAGATCAACAATAGGAATTTAAAATGTAGTCTATTTTTCAAATAATTTATGCTAATATAATTGTCTGAATTGCCATCTAGAGATGGTGGGACTTTTCCTTTTTACATTTCGGTTATCGACTAAGGCTTCAATTTAATGGGTATGAATGTTTATAAATCTTAACTTATTTCAAACAGTCCATGTTCTTTCATATCTCAGGACCTTCACACACACTTTCCCCCTCTGTCTGGGATAATCTTCCTGCTCTCAATTATGTTTTTTGATAGATGCCTTTATCATTGTTCAGTAATTCTTTAAGGGCCAGGACCATGTCTGTTTTCTCATTAATATGCTCCTGTACATAGCACCATTGTGGGAACATATATATTGTAGACATGTAATAAGTGTTTCTTAATAACACTGTTTTTAATTTTCATATGAGGAATTGAGGAGACATTGTATGGCCAGTGAGTGGCAGAGAAACTGGAATTAAGCTCTTCTGTGTACACTATCAGGCAGGCCTTCTACTACATGGTACTGCTTCTTTTGCATGAATTACACATATCAAGAGAATGACCTTTTCTTAATTTTCTGCACTAGTGGAGCAGAGCTGTGTATATGCTGTGGCCCATACGTTGAAACTTGTTTACCTTCAGCAAGACAGATGGTCCTTAACAGCACACAAAGAAGCCATTTGGAAACTTTCAGAGGGTCATCACATTTTGAAAACACCCAGATTAATGCAGATTGTGATGCCATTACTTACTCAAAGCTTACAGTGAGGAATACCTTGTGAGATTTTATGTGTAAACATGAAGACTTTGAGAACCAACTCAGGGGATCTCGTTCCCAGAGACAGAAGTTTATTTAATTGGATGGCTTTTTAAACTTGCATTGTCTACACATTCTCTGGAGAATAAATACAACTTCCTAACATTAGCTTTTTAGGTTCCTGTTAGGTTAAATAGAAATTTAAAAATACTTGATCATGTAGTACAGGCTAACAAAGAAATGATGCAATCAACAACAATGTAAAAACAAAATGTACTGTGGCCAGTGTGAAACAGTGAGAGAGGATGATAAGCAGAAGTAGAATTGCACATAACAGTTATGTTGAGTCTTAGGCATTTTTTAAAAAGATAGGTAAAAGAATTAAACATGCTGGTGGAGGGGAGAAGTGGCAATCCAAAGCATCAAATGGTAAGAAATATCTGAAATTTATCTTTGATGTGTATGATGTAATATTTTTAGTGACAAATTACCTTTCTTAATTACAGTTTGATCAGGCTATGATTAAAATGCTCTTTATTCTTTCAACCCACACAGTCTCACAGTAGGAGAGTTAGTTCAGAGCTACAGAAAGTCTACAGAAAGTCAGCTGTAGCTATAAAAATCTGCCATGCATAATTCATAAAGTCAATAATACACCTGTAGGAAAATGGGATATGACTGTATCCACAGAGAATCATGACACTGGAGAATCTTGTGGATAATCTAGTTCAATCTTCTATCCTATTGTAGGTAATAAAATTTTCAACCAGAGCTGTATTTTATCTGAATTTGTTTAAGGAGAATGGTATATAGCAGTGCTTTGCAAACTATCTTTGATAAAGTTATCATTTTAAACATCTGTTGCATAGCTGTGCATTTGAAAAATATAATAAAAATGAATTCTAAGAAAAACGAGGTGAAAAAAATATGCAGTATAAAAGTGAAATTTTTCGTATTAGATTCAACATAAATATGATCAGAACAAGAATAATATGGAGGAAAAAGTCACAAAAATTGACCATTGTTCACTGAAAGTGAGCAGTGGTTGAACTAGGGAAAAACCTCGTAGTTATTCTGTGAAGAAATGACTGCAGCACACTCATTGCCTGTGCAGGACATTGAGTTTGCAAGCCTCTTCTGTAGTATGCTGTGATGAGGGGGTCCTAACAAGAAGTGCAAGAACTGCTAAGGAGCAGCTGTCTGAGAACAACCCCTAGAGCAGTACAGTACAGAGGAGCTTCCTGTTTCAGACCATGCTCTGAAATAGTAAATAACTGCAATTTTTTCCCTTGTTTTTTTTCTCTTAAGTGACCTACAGTTAGACTGAATTAACAACGCTGATCTAAAAGCATTGAAATGAATCTGTACATTTCCTCTCACTGGGACACAATACCCAATACCCACAAAGAGAAGGGGTTTAATTTAGCTCACAGATTTAGGGGATTCAGTCCACGATCGACTGGCTGCAGGGCAGAAACATGGTGGAAGGGTGTAACGGAGGAAACGTGTAGCTAATAATGGCTGGGAAGTAGAGTAAGGGAACAGAACCTGAGAGGAAGGGTTGGGGTCCAGACATAGACTCCAAGGCCACATCTCCATGACTCACCCAGGCATTTCTAGAAGTGTGCTCCACCAATCACCTGGATGGGTCCCAAAGCAAATCAAGTTGACACTCCACCCTAACCACCATGGTTTTTAATTTTTAGGGCGATTATATTAACTAAGTTGTTCTCAAGGCAAAGAAAGGACTAAATTTTTACAGTGTCACCAAAATTTTGAAGGCCAAAGACAGAAATTAGAAAAGTTACTATCAAGTGACCACAACACTTTATATCTTAAACCCAGTATTTCCAAACTTCATTCTGAATAAGAATTAACTAGGAGCTTATTAAATGTGCAGATTCCTGAACCCCATTTCAAGAGATTCTGATTTGTTATGTTTTGGGGTGGGGTACAGGGTCAAGAGGTCTTTTTACCAGATGATTCTGTGCTGCTTGTCTGGGTTCCAAATGTTGAAAATTTCTGTTTCTAAATGTGCTGTCATCCTGAATTATTATTAACCAATTGCATATGCTATTAGTGTTGAAATACATAATCATATGAAATAATGTGTAAATAACTTGTATATGTTATAGAATCTTCAATCACTTGTAGAAAAATGGATGCACCTCAAGACCATACTATTAAGTGAAATAAATCAGACACCCAAGCTTAAATATCACATGGTTGCTCTTACATGAGAAACCCAGACTAAAAATAAAGAGCAAAATAAAAGTTAGATAATAGGAAATAGGGAGATAGATCTTTCTCAAAGAATTGAGAAGTAGAGGGAGGTGAGAGGGAAGGGGAAAGGAATGAAAGAAAGAATTAAGATGTGTTGTGTACATATACCAACTGCCCGCAAGGAATGTATCATTATGTGCAATAAACATGTACTAACAACAACAACAACAACAACAACAACAACAACAACCACCCCAGAACTTCTCACAAACTATCTCTTACATATCCTTTAGTACTCAATATTTACTGTTGCTACCAAAAATCTAGGAAGCTTGTGGAGAAAAATAATCCACAGATCACTTTAGATTGTTTACTGTTATGACACTTATGACATATAGATGCTTAACTTTTCAAATTTTGTTTTTATTAGTACATATTTGCAGTAAATTTAAGTGATTTATATTGTATGGGTTTTTTCTAACTTGATCTTGAGGTTTTTCTGTTGAAAGTGGCTATAAGCCAAGATAGCCACTCTTTAAGAGCCATTACCAGGGCAAAGTTAGTGAGACACAATGAGTATGTGAAACCAAACTATGTGAAAAAGAAGAAATTATTACTTATAGGTCCTAGAGAGGTTAGGGGTGCTGACGGGCTGATGAGAATCCCAGAGGAGACAGGGAGCTCAACCAATGAAGCTAAAGAGAGCCTTCATTAAGGTCCGTGGGAGATATCTGTTAGATTTTCTGAAAGGTCATGGATTGGTTAAAGAGAATGTGAAAAAGTGGAAACTTATTTGCATGACTCTAGTGTTGACTTTAATGCTCTATGTGGTCAGCAGCTATGAGATTGTTGAATTCTGGATCAGTAAAGGGAGGAACAGTGGGCTAACAGCACAAAAAAACCTGCATGATGAAGGCAAATTCTAACTAGATAAAGGTGATGGGGCACATTTGAGTTTTAGATAACTTGTGTCATTTCTTAAAACGGATGTCAAGGCAGCAACTGTATTAAGCAAATTTATGACAAGTGCAGAGCTGACAAATTCCCACATTCTTGTGTGACTCCTAACTGATTAATATTGGCACTAACACTAGGTCAGTTGAAAATAAATGCATTGCATTTTGGTTCCCACAGCAAAAAAGCTGGTGAAATGTTTGTTATCAAAGCAAGATCTTTGTAAAATATGTGTTGAATATTAGCTATTGAATGTTGACACTAAGGTCCACACTTTCACCATTATATGTATATTGATGTGGAGATTTTATGGCAATAGTTCATAGCAACCCACATTTATTGATTATTTATTACTTACAGTTAGTCTAGTAACCTTTACAGCAGTCCTAAAAGGTTACTGTTATCTCTTTTAGGGGGGAGAGAATTGAGATTAGGTAGCCCAGTGAAATTAAGTTCTAAGTGGAAAAGTTGAGCCTCAGCTGATGTGTATTTTTCATTATATCCTCTCTTCCATTGCACAAAATCCATTTTAGTAATAACTGACTGCTTTTGTGGGAATTTACAACTGAACTCTGAGAGGCCCCACTTTTGGGCCTCCAAATATCTCCTTTCACATTAAGTACAGTATAGCACTCAAATAATAGATGATTGTGAAGGGATAAGGATTATGATTCCTGCTTCTTCATCCTCAGTCTTAGGTTTCTCCATTTCCAGGTACCTGGTACCTGATGCTTTCTCCTGGTAAGGCATTTCTGTTGTAGCCTGCTTGTGATGGTTAACTGGACTGGATCGTGGCTAAACATTTCTGAGTGTGTCTGCGGGGATGTTTCCAGATTGGTTAGCATTTGAATCTATACACTGAGCAAAGCAGATTGCCTTTCCCTATGTGGGTGAACCCCATCCAATTCTTTAAGGGCCTGAATAGGACAAAAAGGTCAAGGAAGAGAGAATTTGCTCGGACTGCTTGAACTGGGATATTGGGCCCATCAGCCTTCTGGTTCTCAGGCCTTGAGACTCCTACTGAAGTACCATGAGCTTTCCTGAGTCTATAGTTTGCAGGTAGGAGATCATTGAACTTCTCAGCCTCCATAATTTCATGAGTGATTCCCTCATAATAAATCACTCTCTTTCTCTCTCCTCTAATCTGTCTCCTATTCTGGAGAACCTATTGTGTGTAACATGTCTGTCTTTTCCTCATTAAAATTGATCTGTCCTTTGTTTCCTTCTCTCATTTTCTGCTGTCCCCTAAGCATCACCCAATTAATCATCCAGTTAATTAAATGGACTAATTCAGGGACAATATCCTCTTCTTTCAAGGCACATAGTTACACTGAAGCAGCAACTTCCTCTATCAGTGTCTGAGACTGGAAGAATGTTGATGGAAGTTTCAGACAGTGTGATAAGTTGGTAGTGGAGATAGCAGGTCAAATTATACTGTGACTGCTTCCTTCATTGACTAGGATTCTGTAAACCTTACAGTTGTCTAATTACTTACAAACCTCTCAGGAGTTCCTGAAGCTGAAAGCGTGCTGTCATCCAAACGAATCTACATGACTTGGCCAGGTCTCTTTCCTGCCAACATTAGAGGAGAAAACTGAAGGATTTCTCAGCTTTTAAAAACAAAAACAAATGAGGATTATTAAGTAACAGTGGAGATCTGTCAGGGAGATTTGGCCAGGTGCTCCCAGCCCCTGGTCTTTGTGGAGACCTGCTTCTGTGAAACAGCTTCGACTGTTCTCCCAGCCCAAGAGGAGTTCCAGTGAAGAATGCTTAGAGTCATCTCATTATTCCATCAACTTCCTTCTCAATGGGTTTATTTGAAATGTTAGACTATATTTTACAAGTGGAGATAAAATTAACACCTGAAAATATTTCTGGGTGTGTGACTCAGAAATATTGCTTATTCTCTTTGCTCTTGAAAACTTAATTGCAGCAAGCTTTTAAATATTGGCTTTTAACTTATTTGCAAAAAGATTTATTTAATTAAAACAATTAATTAAAATTTTGGCCTATTTCCCATTCATCCATTTAGACCATTCAACACTCAGATTTTTGGATGAAAACCATTTAAAAACATTTCAATTATGTATTCTAGTGGGGCATATAGTTTTACAGCAAAATTATCTAATAAAGACTGAGGTAAAAATGTTTTTTTTCCACTTCACCACAGCAAATATGTCTAGAAAAAGATATTAATGTACAGTAATACCTTGGTTCAGGAATGCTTCTGTTCATGAACAGAAGCGTTTGGCAAAACTTTGTTTCCCTTTACGAACTCCGCATCGGCTGAATGAACATGACCATCTTCCCCACACAACAGAATTATAGAAGAAATTAAATTCATGAACCAAGGTGCCACTGTATTTATCTACCATTGGTGAAGACAGTTGAGGAAAGGATGTACGTTTTCTTTAAAAGAAATCATAATTAGGAGTTTAGAATAATTGTATTAGATGAATTTTAACTTTTGAAAGAATAAGCAGAAGTTTAAAACGTTGATATTCCAAACAAGGAAAAGAATAAAGTAAGGAAAGCCATTCATTTGTTATCATTTTTAAATATTTATTTTAAACCTTTTTAATAAAACAAATGTAAATGTACAGTTGAAGACCCCTTTTTGTGGTATCCTTTGGCCTTGGGAAAGTTCCCTAAGCTCTCTGTTTCTGGGTTTTGGTTGCTTCATCTGCAAAATGGAGATAAAACTATCCAGTACTTCAGAGGGTTGTTAAGAAGATTAAGTGAATAAAAATGAAAAGAGCTGAGAAGAGAGCCTGATGTACAGTGCTTTGTTGATATCTGGTGCCATTGCTCTTGTCCTCCACTCAACTTCTTCCCCCCAAAGCAAGCACTTTCCTATGCTGTACATTGTTCTAATCAATGCCTGTATGCTTTTAGCATCCAATATTGTGTCTTTAAAAATTACATAACTATAAATTTTATACATACTTTTGTATTATGTGCATTTTTCTGCAATTTTTCTCAATGCTAGGTTTTTGATATCTCTCAATATTGAGAGACAGATCAAATTCATTCCATTTAATTCCATGATAATATTTGATTAATTGAATATATTATAATTCCATTTTTCCTCTCACAGATGTTTATTTCCAGTGTTCTAAAATTATAAGAATATTGCTTTGAGGGATTATAGATGTACCATCCTGCATACATTAGTGAAAGTTGCTTATATGGGTTCTCCAAGCTTTGCATTTGGGTTAAATATCACTGTACCTCTAAACCAAGGCTCTCCTAAGAGCTGAAGAGATTGAGATCTTATTTCATACTCACAGCCCATTTGCCCATTTAGTGCAGAACTGTTGGGAAGTTCTGCCTCAGGGCACAGTCTTCAAATTAGATAGTGTGCACCCAACCATTACTCCCCAACATGTAGTCAAATGTGTGCACATGCATGCACAAACCTACCTATGCCCATGCTCACATGCTAATGCACATGCTCACTACATACAGATATGAAGACTTTCCCAGTATGGATAGTTGTTAGAGCAATCCATTTCCAGATCCTAATATTGATGTGCCTAAGAGCTTATATTTTAAAAATATTTGTTTATGGAAATTTGAGTATAACTGGGTGGTGTGTGTGTGTGTGTGTGCACGCGTGCGTGCATGCATGCATGTGTGTGTGTGTGTGTGTGTGTGAGAGAGAGAGAGAGAGAGAGAGAGAGGTTTGCTAAATCTGGCAGTTCTAGTAGAGTTAGAAATGGTACTTTGACATGAAATTGTGACACATAAATAATCTGAATTCAGATATATTTTAGAGTGAGATGGCAAGACACTTTTGTTTAACGATCTCCACTATTTCATCTCCTGATTGTCAACACATTGATTCTGAGGGTGAGTCCTGTGAGAACAAAACAGGTAAATATAGAGGGCACTGGTGTCTTCATTTCATTGGGACAATGAATTCATGACAACACCTTGGTCTTTACCCTCCTAAGAATATTCAGAAGTTGTAAAAAGCATGCTGGGAAAGACCAGGCTATTGAGAAGCACATTCTGAATTTCTCATTCCAAGAAAGTAGAGTGGGGATGTGTTTTTCACTGGAGTCTTATCTTGGTTTACCCATATTCTTTGTAGCTTTAAGGAGGAAGCAGATGAAAACATCCATTTTTATTTACCATAGATCAACATTATACCTTTTAGTAAAATAAACACAAGTTGGAAATAATTTAATATTTTATATTTTCTTGAACACTCATTCAAATTTATAGAAGAAACATTTCCATTACTTTCCAAAAGATTACTGGATACCATAAATCCATATACACTTTTTACTTGGACTCATATCTGGTGCTTGTGGTCACTCATCAATCACCTCTTGGCTTGCTTTTTCATTCTTACTATTTACTTATTAGATTTATGTAACTTAACAGATGGTTGTACTGGATTTTACTATAAAAATGGCACTTAAGTGATAATATACTACTGGTAAGGTTTGAAGTACTAATGTCCTCTTTTGTTTTGCTGTTAATTTACAGTAAATTTTGTTTAATTTTAGCAGTAAACAATAATCATTTTAAGTGAAATAAATATGATGGCCTATTAATTTCATTCAGAGGCTCATTTTTGCTAAAATTTTTACTATTTTTATTTAATAATTATAAAATTCACAATACAGTTAGCTCTTGATCAATAATTGCTCAGTAGAAATTACTTTAGCAGGAATTATTAATATTTCAATTGCTACTTAAAGTGATAATAATTTTTAAATTGAGAAGAAATTTTAATCCTCATAATTTTAAAGTCATAAGCAAGGAAATTTTTACTATTGTTAATATACATGTTTCCCTGACAGAAATATGATAGAGTGGTCCATAAAAAACATTCAAACATAAAAATATATTACACTAAAATAAACTTCAGTGGTGAAGTATAGTGAAAATGGAAGCTTTAAAGAAGGAAACAAGGTAAAATTGTTAAAGAATTTTGTATTGTCTATTTCTGCATTTGTACCCATCAAAAGATTGTAAAATGATATCACCTTGTGGTTTTATGCTTTCACTTCCTTGGTTACTAATAAGGTTGAATGTTTTACATATTTATTAGCCATTTGGATTTCTTCTTTTGTGAACTGCTTGCTCATATCTGTCCATATTTTGAAAAACAGATGGTATGGTTAGTTCACACCACTTTTGAATACCTTTAAAGAATGATGTCACAGTTTTATTTTTTAAATATCAGTATAATGTACAGTTAATTCTCCATATCTATGGGTTTTTTATCATGTATTCAACCAAACTTGGATCAAAAATATTTGGGAACAAAATCATGTTAGTAGTGAACATGTACAAACATTTTTTTCTTGTCATTGTTTCCTAAGCAACATGCCATAAGAACTATTTGTATAGCATTTGTGTGGTATTAGATATTTTGTGTAATCTAGATGATTTAAATATATAGAAGGATATGAATAAAATATTTGCAAGTAGTATGCCATTTTATATAAGGGACTTAAGCATCTGTAGATTTTGGTATCCTTGGATGTGCTTGCATCTAGTCCCCTGAGGATTGCAGAGGGATGACTGTAATTATAGCAATTCAAAGTTACATCTTTTTCAAGTATTTAAATTTATGGTTAAAATTTACATATCTATTTAAAAATTTGCAAGTGGTTGCATAGTTTCTAAAATTATTTTATGGAGTACATGTGCAAAAAATTTAGATTCTCAACAGTTCCCTACTATGCCCAAAATGAAATTACTATATATGTCTTTAACTAGATTTTGCCAATTTCTTTCTTTTAATTCATTAAGTTTATTGGTACATTTTAGGTATACAATATGATGACATTCATCATTGGGAATTTGTACCTGTACATAATGTATCTTGGTTCTTATATTTTCCCCATTCCCCTGCCCTCCTTTCAACCCCTCCACCCCTCCCTATTTACAAGACTTTGTTTCCATTTTTTCCTTTTCTCATATTTTTTCCTTTCCCTTCTTTCCTTTCCCCAACCATCTTGCAGTTCCCCTTCCCCTTTAGACCATTTCTTCCTGTTTCACATTATCTGTTATACACTTTGATCCTTACAGTTTTGGCAATTTCTGAGTGATTATCCCGTTTCACTCTCCCACAGCATTGTATGCAAATTCTCTTATTTTCACATTTTATCAAACATTTTTATTGTCTATTTTTGCATTTTTACCCATCAGAGTTGTAAAATGGTATCACTTTGTGGTTTTAAGTTTGTACTTCCTTGGTTACTAGTAAGCTCAAGGACCCGAGTTTGATCCTCGGTTCCAAAAAAAAAAGATTGAATGTTTCACATGTTTATTAGCCTTTGGATTTCTTCTTTTGTGAACTGCCTGTTCATATCTGTCCATTTTTCAGCTGATTAATCCATGTGTTTGTAATGAAGGGAACTAGGTTTTATAGCACATTGACTTTTGTGGCTTATTTTGAGAAAGCACCTTTACGTTTCTTTTAATTCTCAACTTAATCCTTAATTAGCCAAAATATTTCCTTTAACAAAACATTCCTATTTTTTGACTCTTCTCAGAAACTTTCTCCTATCAAAATTCACTGCTGATTTTCCTTTCCATGAAGGCATCAGATCATCTGGACATTTCTAACTGACTATGTGATGAAAACTACATATTTTTACATAACTAGATATAAGTAATTTGATACAAATGAATGAAAAATGTAAAATAAAAAGCAACTTGTTACTTTACTAAAAACTCAGGGTCATGCTGATGGTTTAATAAGATTTGATTTCTTTAGAATCAAATTGTTTAGAAAGAAATTTCCTCTTTAGATATTCAGGGTTTATTTGAATTGTAGCTAACCTGTGATTTATGAGTAAATTGACCAGGGCAGTGTCATAAATTGATCCATGGAAACAGAACTGGCTATGGAATGGCCTGCATGTAATGGAGGATGTCAGAAATGGCTCTACTTTTTCTCCCACCAGTTTTTCTACTTTGATCATCAGATGTCATTTCCTGACCTCTGGATACCAACCTGGGTGAAGCTCAACACTTTCAAGTAACTTCCGGATGATAAAATTTCCTTTTGGTGATTAAGATTCAGTGTAAACATCCAAGGTGATCCACATGAAAACTTTATTTCCAAAGTCAATTTAAGTGTCCATCCCTCAGGCCTACCCTGAGGTCTGTAAAGCAGAGATCTTCTGTGGCAAAGAGGGAGAGGTCTCTTGTTTCACACACTCTTTTCTCTTTTTCTAATTGGAAAAGTGGAAGGATTAGAGGAAAAGGAAGGAAGACACAAAGACAAGGGATAAAAGACTTTTACTTAATTGGTATTATTTGTGCTTCTCTGATATGGCAGGTTTTAGGTATTGGCTACTTTGTCCATCATATTTTGGTTTCTTTGGACACAAACATGTCCTGATGTGGGCTCTATGCTTGCCATGTAACTTCTTCCAAGACCCTCTCAGCTCTTTCTCCAAGGGCCACCTCATGGACTTTTGTTGTTTTCTTTGGATCTAGCAGGCAATCCTGACAGGTACCATTTTCAGGCCATCTCTGTTCTTGCTATTTATGTGGCATTTATTTTTCCCAAGGGTTGTTTCACATATCTCTACAATGTTGAATGCCGTGAATATGGGCTCCTTACCTCACACTATTGTTCTTTCTCCTCACCTTCCATGGAAGATTGTTCTAGCCACTCTTCCACCATAGTTACTCAAAATTGTGTTTCAGGGATCAGCAACATCATGTAGAACCTGGTTAGAAATGCAGAGCCTCAAGCTTCACTTCTGACCAACAAAATGGGAATCAGCTTTCTACCATGATCATCAATTGATTCATTTGCAGATTAAAGTTTGAGAAGTCCTGACCTAAAGGTAGGTTTCAGTTTTCATATTTAGGTTGATCCATAAACTCCAGGAGACTCGTGTAAGCCTCTCTCAAATTCTTTCACCACCCCTTTTTGGGGTCCACTCCAGGTTTCTATAGCTGACTGTCATCCAGCTGGGGAACTTTATTGCAAGAACCTGTGGTTTCTATGAAACTTTTTCTAGGAGCCTCTCTCATTTGGTCTGTGTGTTAGTTACTTTTGTTTCATTGCTGAGACAAAATGCCCAACACCCAAAGTTAAGGGGGGGGGGTTATTTAGCTAAGATTTTGTGGAGGTTTCAGTCCATAATCAGCTGGCTCCAAGACAGGAATGGCAAACAGGCCTCACTGAACAGAAACAACATGGCACACACAAGGTAGCAATGGCAACAAGGGACCTTCACTGTGTCTTTCTGCCTCTTTTATCTCATCCAGACTACTGAGATGAGGGCAGTGCTTAACCACTATGTAGCCCTTAATCCCAGCATCCCACATTCCAGATTCAGCTACCTCTGACCACATGAGGCTTTGGGGGGACATCCAGACCCAAACCATAACAGTCTGGAAGGCGGAGTACTTTCTGTGCTTACTCCATTAGTAGCATAGGCAAAATTCAAAATCTCCCCTAGGTCCTTAAAGTCACTATCGCTCTGCCCTCTTAATCAACTCCAGTCTTTTGCCTAGAAGAGTGGAGGTGGAGAGTTGGAGGATCAAGAACCAACTGTCACATCTTACCATGGCTTGAAGGAAGATGTCTGTGGTCCATAGTCTCTCTCATTAGAATGTGGAGGCAATAATAACCTTTTGCCCTAGGTTTGAGGATTTATTCTGAAATTCTGTGTTAACTGGAAAGGTTATGTTCTTCCTGTTATAGTAAGAAGTATATTTTATGAGTGTAACATGAAATGTGATCCAATTTTGCAAATTCTTTTCATATCATAAGAATACTAAAGTTGATAGTAATTGAACGGTTCTAGTGTCATTTGTGGTTGTGTTTTTCAGACTAACTCTTCTAGTATTCAGAAATAAAGGAGCTTGATGAAATTAAAATAGAAAACATCTCAGGAACATGTGACAAAATAGAAAAACAGAGCCCAAAGCTCTCTGTGCTCTGAGGAAAATGCCTATAGGGCACACCTGGGGCTCATTTCTGTTGAATTAAAGGTATGGAAATGAAATTATTTCCCAAGAAGGGGAGTCTAATAGGAGACCTATCCCACATTAAGCTCAGACCTCAGAGCTGAGGTAGCCCCCAGGGCAAAAGTCTATAATTAAACTTGCTTCACTCTTAGCCTCAATCATACCTGAATTTCTATTTCTGTTAGGTATCTTCATATAATGTTGCTTTGAGTTGATGGAAAGGGGAAAAGAAGCAAGCTTTCCAGGGAAATTGAAGCCATAGATTGTTCTAATGCACATGTGTAACCTCACATGTCTTTGTTTGGTTGAAGCTGGTGCTGTGTGTATTGATAATGCTCCCAGGCCCCTAGAACTAGTAGTTCCATGCAAATCCTCTTTAGAGGAAGTCCTATTTTAAGTCTAATCTTCATAGGATTCTTATTAATATTTTTAAGGACAATAAATAAATAAACACATAAGAAAATAAAAAGAAGAAAAAACTTGTGGTAGAAATAGAGTTTCAAATTAGTTATTAGACTTTTAAAACTGATTGTAAAGTGAAAATAATGTACTAACAGGTAAAACATACAAACTTTCAAACATTTATTAGGCATATAAAGCCACATATTTTAAATATAAGATGTATTAAATATTACCTCTTAGTAAGTTTTAAAAATCTTGTGGTCACAAGGTACTCTTATGGGTACCATATGTTTGGCCATAAGACAGACAATTTCATAGCAAGTATTGGAGCTTTTGTTTTGTTTTGTGTTATTTTTATTGCTGCAGACCTTTCTTTTTGAAGCTTTTTAGTGAAGTATATTTTATATTCAGTAACGGGAGTATGTCTAATGGAAAGCACAGAGTTTTACGTGGGTCCATACCCATAAAATTGCCACTCCCTTCATTATTGAAAATAATGAAGCACTTCAACAGATAATTCACACCTCCACCACTCAGTAACTCCTAAAGGTTACCAATATTCTGACCACATTACAATTGTTTTGCTTTTTTTTGAATTTTACACAAATGAAATCATGCAACATGTTCTTTTTTATATCTGGTTGCTTTTAATTGAAGTTGTGTTTACGAGATTCATTCACATTGCTGTGTGTAGCACTGGCCTTTTCCAACATTCTTTTGCATGGAAAAACCATAATTGATCCATTTTATTGTTGATGGATGATTGGGTTGCTTCCATTTGAGGACTAATAATGCCCCTGTGACCATTCTTATGTTTATCTTTTTGTAAACACAAGCAGTCAGCTCTTATGGGAGTATATCTAGGACTGAAGTCGCTATTGAATAGACATACATATATTTAACTTCAGTAAATCCCATCAGAAAGACCAATTTATATTCCCACATAGAGACGCATTGTTGTCCTCTAAAGACCTATTTGCCTTCATAGTTCAGACATCTTATTTCATTGCCAATGCTCTTAATAAATTTCTCCCAAATCCTTGAATGACAAATCTTTAGAAAAGAAAAGCTTTCAGGGTGACTTGTGCCTTGGTCAGTTTTTCATCTGCCCCTGTAGAAAGGAAAAGTGAGAAATGAAAGAGTTTTAATAACACCACTTAAATCCATTAATACTGTGGGGTCTGAGGTCTGCTTCTTTGTGACATTTTCCAGTCACACAAGCTAGTAAATTTGTTTTGTTTAAAGCAGTTCAAATTGAGTTTCTAAAACCAGCAACCAAGAGAATTCTGCCTAAACAGATCTTGTGCCAAAAGGAACATTTCAAAGTCTCTCCTAGTCTGTTTCTAATATCTCAAAGTTCAGATTTTTAAAAGTGAACATTTTGCTTTACCAGTCATATTGTATAACATATTATAACATATTCCTTACCTACCAATTATGGCACAAGATGTGTGCATCATATGTTGTACTTGGGGACAATTAGAATTCCTGGGAATGTTTGCCCAGGATTTTTGTTATTGATAGATGGGACTTTCTACATCTGCGTGATATTTAGGTGGAAGCCACAGAATATAAAGATAAATCCATGTTCTTATTTTCCAAAACCAAATTTCTAAATCCATCAACAAATGAAAGTAGAAACTCTTCAGAATGAGATTACTTTGCAGATAATGCTCATTTTAAATATATTATGTTTTTATGACCAAAACATTAAAGAATTATCCTGCTGGAGAAAGTAATGTTAAAAGCAAGTTTTTGCAAACTATGATATAGTTAATCTTTAGGAGATTGTCTTAGTTACTTTTCTCATTGATGAGACAAAATACCCAAGACTCATAGTTAAAGGAGGAAAAGTTTATTTGGCTCATAGTTTGTAGAGGTTTCATTCCATAGTCAGCTGGCTCCAAGGCAGAGGGGCATCACAGAGGAGAAATAGTCTATGGCAAGCAGGCAGGCAATGAGCACATTAACCCTCTTTCTGTTCCTTATATTTTATGCAAGCTACCTGCCCTAGGGCACTCACACCCTTAATCCTAGCCAGAACTATGCCAAACCAATCAGTGGAATGAGTTAGTAATCACACACCCTTGATCCCAGCACCATAACTCTAGATTGAGCCACCTGTGAAAAGCCCCTCTTATGTCTACATGAGACTTTGGCGGGTGCGGGGGGGGGGGGCATCTAGACACAAGCCATAACAGAGACACTATAGATACTCTTGTGAAAGAAGGCAAGTAACAAATACTACATGTATGGAACAGGAAATACTTGCATGTAGAAGACGTTCTAAAAGAGGAAAAGATAGAGGAGGGCGGTGCATGAGCTCTCTCAGTATGAATAGTACATGGTGTGCCAAAGCTGGATTTCCTTCTGTCTACTTAATCTCTTATTTTCAGTAATTCAATCTTTTTTTCTGGACCATTTTCAATGATTAGAATTACTGGAAAAATAGAATTCATTTTTGTTGAAATTAACTCAGCAGTCATCTTTGACATAACAGTTTAATTTTAAAAAGTTAACTGAATTTTATAATACTATTTTCCCTCAACCAGGCATTCTAAACACTATTCTTTAATCACTCACAAAAGAATCTGTAATTTGTAGGTGAAACCAACAAAATGTTCCTTCACCCATTCCTACTTGGAAAGAATATCCCTGGTTTTTAGTGCAGTATATGTGTGCTGTAACTGGCAGCATTTTCTCTTTCCCTCCTCAGATGCCTGAGATGCCACAATGAAATCACCCCTGTCCTTATTCATTCCAGTTATCACTTTATCACCTCAGACAACATTCTGCATAGACATCTCTACCCTTTATGGGTCACTGCTTGCTGTCAAGTTTTCCTTCTTGTTTCCCCCATTTCCTTTCTTTTCTTTTGATTAATACATAATTAAGTATACAACATAGTGGGTTTTATTTTGACCTATTTGTACATGTATACAGTATAACATATTTTGATCATTTCTATTTCCCCAGTACTCACTCTTTGTCCTTCTCTCCTCCCTCTCCTGATTCTCTTCCTCTTCTCTGATAGTCTCCCTTCTGCTTTCACATTGTCTTTCTTTTAAATCTCTGGATTCCACATATGAGAGAAAACATGTAATAATTGTTTTCAGAATCTGGCTTATTTTGATTAACATGATGATCTCAAGTGCCATCCCTTTTTTTGCAAATGACATGATTTTGTTCCACTTTATAGATGAATAGTACTCTATTGTATGTATGATTTTAAAAACCCACAGTGAATGTTAAAATTTAGAAATTTATTATAGTAAAAGACACATCGCCAATGACCGCCCCCCCCAAAAATACTCCCCTTTGATTCAAATACACTTATCCTATAATTCTTGCCACTTTCTGAAACAGTTTTGGAAGTCCTCTTTCCTGTCTTTAATTGTGCTGTTATGGCTACCTTGATGTCTTGAATCAATTTAACATTTTTGAATTTGAGTAAGAGCCAGAAGTCACAGGGTACCAGATCCAGTGAATAAGGTGGATGGGGACACACTGTAAAGTTTTTACGGTTTGCCTTTCCGTTGCATGGAAAGGAGCAGTCAATGTACTTTTGATAATACCTCATAAAGCTACTCATGCAAAAGGACTTCCAGAACTGCTTCAGAAAGTGGAAAGAATGATGAGATGTGTGTTCAAAATGAGGGGGCAATTAATATGTCTTTAACTGATAATTTTTTTAATTAAGCACTCGTCACATAGTCTGATTACATCTTGTATTTTGAAATCAGTTATTGAGCTACCTTTAGCATTTCTCTTTTTGTTCAGGATTGCTTTGGATATTCTAGGACTTTTGTATTTCTACTTGAATTTTAGGGTTTTTTTCCTAGTTCTTAAGAAATGTCATTGGTGGGCCGGGGATTTAGCTCAGTGGTTTCGCTCCCTGCTGCGCAAGTGCAAGGACCCAAGTTCGATCCCCGGTACCAAAAAAAAGAAATGTCATTGGTATTTTGATGGGGATTGCATAGAATCTGTAGGATACTTTTGGTAATGTGGCCATTTTAACAATGTTAATTCTGCTGATCCAAGATTATAGAGATCTTTCCATATTCTACTATCTTTGTCAATTTCTTCCATCTTCTGAAATTTTCAGTATGTCTTTCATCTCCTTGATTACATTTATTCCTAGGTAATTTTTGATGCTTATTGTGAATGGAATTGTTTTCCTGATTTTTTTCTCAGTAGATTTTTATTGGTATGTAGAAAAGTTATTGATTTTTGTATGTTGATTTTGTATCTTGCCACTTTGCTGAATTTGTCAGATCCAAAAGACTTCTGGTGCAAGTTTTTAGGGTCTTCTAATATAGGATCATATTGTCTGCAAATAAGGATAATTTGAATATGTCCTTTCTTATTTGTATCTTTTTTATTTCCTCTTCTTGCCTAATTACTCTGATGAAAACTTCAAGCTCCGTATCAAATGAGAGTGATGATAGTGTCCACCCTTGTCTTCTTTCTGATCTTAGAATAAGTGTCCTGTCCCCATTTAGTATGATGTTAGCTATGGGTTTGTCATGAATGGCCTGTGTTTTGTTGAGGTAAAATACATCTACCTGGTTTCTTCAGGGATTTTGTTATGAAAAGTTGTTGGATTTGTTGAAGGCTTTTTTTGCATCTATTGAGATCATAAGTTTAGTCCTTGATTCTACTTATGTGATATATTATATTTATTGATTTATATAGGTTGAATCATCGTTGCATCCCTGAAATGAAGCCAGTTTGATCATATATGATCTTTTAAATGTGTTGAATTCTGTTTGCTAGAATTATATTAAGGAGATGGGAGGGGAAGATGCCTCTTCCTTTCACTCCCAGATTTTACCACCCTACTTCCTTAGAGTAGGAAGATCTTGGTTAGGTCATCTCAGGTCATTCTGCTATCATGTAAAGTAAAGAAAGGGAATGGGTTCTAAAGTTGCACTTAGTCTATTTTAAGATGCCATTGGTTGTAAGTTGTGGTGTTATTCTTTGTACCTTCTTACAAGTCAGGGATTTATTTACCCAGGTGTAGGAACCTGTAGAAGAAAGTATAGGAACCTAAGGCTAGCATCTGAGGAGCTGTCACCCCACCTCACCATGATAAAACATGGGAAGAAAATGTTACAGACACTTGGAAGGAAGAGAATTGCAAAGCAGCTGTCTGGGTCAGGTAAGCTCACAGAGGGGGAAGAGGGGGAGTGAATGATTTGCCCTTACTCTCCTCACTCATCCTTCCCATCTCCTGCCAGGCCTTCCCAATCTGAAGCCAGGGAGCACAGGAGCTTGATCACGTTGTCTAAAGGCCAGCCTCAGAAGAAGAGTGGAAAGCTGGCCTGGAAGGATAAATGAAGACATCTGTAGCACAGGCTACTAAGAATAAATTCTAGAGATTGAATGTTGAAACAGTGTTCTCCTGCCACTTAGAATGTGTATTTTAATGAAAGAAATCTTTATACTGGAAGAGATAAAATTTGTAAAATCACATAGTAGCTTTCCGGATTTACAACATATACATTTCAGTGATTGCTTTGGCAGCACATATACTATAATATATACATTTCAGTGCTAAACAATGGTGTAATCTTTTAAAAATATTTTGTGGCAAATTTTTTTCTGCAGAGAAATGTGGTTTTTGTCCCACACAAGCTTCTAGAACTTTACTATTTCCAAATTAATAGAAGAAGCACAATTTCTCCCTGCTTTAGTCTAGGGTAGCTGCTGACTTGCTTGTAGCTCTTTATGAAGAATGTCTAAGCTAGGAGATTATTGTATTGAGTGTGATTTATTTACAGTTGATTATAAAAAAAATCACCATATATCTCATTGTGATATAGCTTGAGAAAAATACCTCCTGGAAAGGTTATATCTGTTCATACTCTGTCAACATTTTGTGTGTGTGTGTGTGTGTGTGTGTGTGTGTATGGTACTCAGGATTGAATCTAAGGTCGCATGCATAATAGGCAAATGCTTTGTCACAGATTTATACCTCCAGCCCCTATCAATAGTTTTTGATAGTACAAGTTTTCTTTCTTCTTTAGCAGTGTTCAGTTCTTATCATTTACATGATGTCAATTTTATGGTTTTAAAATATTTCTTCTTTATTATTTCTGTTTGCATCCTAGAAAAGAATACCTTTTTATGGTTTGTGTCCATTTTAATTTCCTTTGTGAAATGACTATTCATAGTTTTTGACCATTTTTCTATTTTTAACTAACTTATAAAAGCTCTTTGTAGTCTTTATCCATTTTGTTATTATTTTTCTAAGACTTTCAAACTTATATAATTGTGATATTTTGTTTTTGTTGTACTTCAATACAGAATTACTGAAATTCTATGTAAATTTATTTTCTTCTCTACTTTCTGGCTTTAGTGTCAAGTTCAGAAAAACTTATTCTAGTCTACTATTAAAACCATATTTTTATTTCACTTTACATTTATTACAAATTTTAATCTAACTAGAATTTAATTGTGAAATTTAATTTTTTTCCTAACAAGGCTAGTTGGTTACTCCAAATTATTTAGTGAATAATTGCTATTTCACCTGTGATTAGAAGGACCACATTTATCATATACTCAATTCTGCTAATGTTGAATCTGTTTCTAGGATTCTCCACTCTGTCCTTCAGCAGTCTGTTTTTTCCTTTGCCAATAATTATCCATGCTATTTTTCTTATTAGCATTGCTAAAATCATTGCTAAATAAGATGTTACTATTTAATAAGGAAAATGTATGACACTTTAACTTCTTTGATAATTCTTATTATAGTCTTTGGAGATTTTATTCAAAGTAATTTTTATTACATTCTAAAATATTCCTTTTGTTTTGTTTTGTATGGGGGATAGAACTCAGGACCTTGTGCTTGCCAGGCAGGTGCTGTGCCACTTAGCTATATCTCCAGCTCCTCTAAAATATTCTTGTTGGAATTTTGATTGGGATTACATGTAATTTGTAGTCTATTTTAGAAAGAACTGACATCTTCACAACACTAAATCTTTCTATTAGAAATAAGGTCAGGCACAGAGGAGACCTCCACATTGGCGTGCCGGGGCTCGCAGGCAGGAGGAGGCTTCCGGGTAGCTGTGCCGTGGTTCCCAGCACAGAGGAGGTGAGGCGCCCCCTGCAACCCTGTGTCAAAATGAAAAGACAGGTTAACAAGCCACAGAACCAGACTTCCATATCACCTACAGCAACCCCAAAGGGAAACAAGATGGAACACTCTGATACTCAACCACCTGGATTCCCTGAACTAGCAACGAAAGAGGATCTGAAAAAATGAAATCAGAAATAATTTCTCACATAGCAGCGAGATTGTGCCCATAGTGCAAGACATGATTAATAAATCTAGAGAGGATACAGAAAAAAAATAGAGGAGCTCAGGAAAATGATGGAATGCTAACACAGGAAACAAATTCAATCCATAAAACAGACGCAAACAGATTTCCAGGAGATTAAAAACTCCATTGAAAGTCTATGTAGCAGAATGAGCCAATGTGAAGACAGAATTTCAGATATAGAAAATAAGATTGCAATTAGTGACCAGGAAAAGAAAAAATTCTTTAAAATTTTAAGGGACTACGAGAAATCAATCCAGCAGCTGCTAGATGATGCAAAGAAGAATAACATAAGACTGATTGGATTCAATGAAGAAACAGGAGATACTGCAGATTATATTACAAAAACTGTTTACAGAAGTGATGGTAGAAAACTTCCCAAGCAGGGGAAAAGAATTTGACATACAGATAAGCAAGGCATATAGGACTCCAACTATCCTTGATCAAAAAAAAAATCTACACATAGGCATATAATTGTTAAGATTCCAGAAACCCAACAGAAGAACAAAATTCTACAAGTAGTTAAAGAAAAGAAACAAATCACATACAAAGGAAAGTCCATCAGAATCACAGCAGACTTCTCAGTGCAAACCCTCAAGGCAAGAAGAGCTTGGAGTGATGTGTTTCAAGCCCTAAAGGAAAACAATCTCCAACCCAGATTGATGTACCCTGCAAAACTATCTTTCAAAATTGATGGTGAAATAAGATACTTTCATGACAGAGAGCACCTTAGGAACTTCATGAATACCAAACCAGCACTGCAAAACATTTTAGACAAAATCCTAGGAAAAGACAATGAGGATCATAACCTGAGGAAGCCCAGCAGAATGAATCCACTGGGCACAACAATAAATTAAAAGCAAAGGGGGAGGATCAAACAAAAAGAAAAAGTCATGACAAGGATAACTCAATATGTATCAGTTATAACCATCAATGTTAATGGTCTCAACTCACCAATCAAAAGAAATAGACTGGCAGAATGGGTCAAGAAGCAAGATCCAGCAATATGCTGTGTACAAGAAACACACTTAATTCAAAAAGAAACTCATAGACTGAAAGTAAAAGGGTGGAAAACAATACTCCATGTGACAGGAACCTGAAAAAAAGCAGGAGTAGCTATCCTCTTTGCAGACCAAATGGATTTCAAACCCACACTGATTAAAAGAGACAAAGAAGGATACTATATCCTTGTAAAGGGAGCAATCCAAGAGGAAGAGATGACAATCTTAAATATCTATGCGCCAAACACTAGTGCACCCAACTATATAAAACACATACTAACAGACATGAAAAATCATATAAGCACTAATACAATAGTAGTGGGTAACCTCAATACCCCATTGTCACAAATAGATCAACTAGACAAAAAACAAGCAATGAAATACTAGAACTCTATAAAACTTTTGAACAAATGAATTTAACAGATGTTTTCAGAGTGTTCCACCCCACAAAATCAGAATACACATTCTATTCAGCTGCACGTGGATTGTTCTCCAAAATAGACTACATACTCACTCATAGAACATATTTAAATAGGGCAAAGGAATTGAAGTTATACCGTGTATATTATCAGACCATAGTGTGATGAAATTGGAGATCAATAGCAAAAGAAACTGGAAAAATTTCATAAACACATGGAAATTGAACAAGACAGTGCTGAATAACCAATGAGTGTCAGAGGAAATTAAAGAAGAAATCAGACAGTTCCTTCAATTAAATGACAATGACAATACAACATATCGGAATCTATGGGACATAATGAAAGCAGTCTTATGAGGGAAATTCATAGCAGTGAATACTCATATTAGGAAGACAGAGCAAGCCCAACCAAACAACCTGATGCTGAACCTCAAGCTTCTAGAAATAGAAGAGCAGGACAAACCCAAAGCTCATACAAGGGAGGAAATTATAGAGATCAGGGCAGAAATCAATGCAATGGAGACTAAGAAAACAATACAAAAAATCAACAAAGCCAAGAGTTGGTTCTTCGAAAGACCAAACAAAATTGACAAACCTTTAGCCAACCTTATCAGAAAAAGGAAAGAAAAAGCCCAAATCCATGAAGTTATGAATGAAAAGGATGAATTTACAACAAATCCAGCAGAAATCCAGAGGATCATCAATACCTACTTTGAGAACCTATATGCCGCAAAGATGGAAAACATAGAAGAAATGGACAGATTCCTAGACACCTATGAATTGCCAAAGTTGAATGAAGAAGACCTAAAAATTCTGAACAGCCCAATATCAATCAATGAAATTGAAAACGTAATTAAAACCTTAGCAACCAAGAAAAGCCTGGGTCCTGATGGCTTCACCGCTAAATTCTATACGACATTTAGAGAGGAACTGCTGTCACCACTGTTTAAACTCTTCAATGAAATTGAAAGGGAAGCAATACTCCCAAAATCATTCCTGGAAGCAAACATCACCTTGATCCCCAAAGCAGAGAAAGACCTAACCGAAAAAGAGAACTATAGGCCAATCTCACTAATGAACATAGATGCAAAAATCCTTAATAAGATACTGGTAAACAGAATGCAGAAGATCATCAAGAAGATCATACACCCTGACCAAGTGGTATTCATCCCAGGGATTCAGAGATGGTTCAACATGTGCAAATCAATCAATGTAATACACTATATCAATAGAGCCAAGGATAAAAACCATATGATCATCCTAATAGATGCAGAAAAAGCATTTGACAAAATCCAACACACATTTATGATTTAAAACCCTTCTAAAACCTGGAATACACGGTCTCTACCTCAATCTCCTAAAAGCCATCTATGAAAAACCAACAGCCAATATCATACTAAATGGTCAAAAACTGAAACCCTTCACACTAAAATCAGGAACAAGACAAGGATGTCCACTATCACCACTCTTGTTCAATATAGTTTTGGAAACATTAACCACAGCAATTAGGCAAGAGAAAGAAATAAAAAGAATAAAGGTAGGAAATGAAGAAGTCAAATTGTCATTATTTGCAGATGACATGACACTCTACATAGAAGACCCCAAGAACTCCACCAAAAGTCTTCTTGACTTAATAACCAAATTCAGTAAAGTAGCTGGATACAAGGTCAACACACAAAAATCAATAGCTTTTCTCTACATAAACAACAGAGTCACTGAGAGAGAAATAGGGCAAACAATTCCTTTCACAATAGCATCCAAAAAACTGAAATACCTAGGAATCAACCTAACAAAAGAAATCAAACACCTCTTCTCTGAAAACTATAGCACTTTGAAAAAAGATATTGAAAGGGATATCAGAAAATGGAAAGACATCCCTTGCTCCTGGGTAGGAAGGATCAGCATAATGAAAATTGCTATACTTCCAAAATTGCTATATAGATTCAATGCAATCCCAATTGAAATCCCAGCAGCATACTTCATAGACCTTGAGAAAACAATCCAAAAATTCATTTGGTACAAGAAGAGACCCAGAATAGCAAAAGAAATTCTAGGTAACAGAGACATGGCAGAGTGTATTACAACCCCCAACTTGAAACTATACTACAAAGCTACTGTGATAAACACAGCTTGGTACTGGCAAAGAAACAGACCTGAAGACCAGTGGAACAGATTAGAAGATGCAGAAACAACTCCAGACACACTCAGCCACCTCATCTTTGACAAAGGAGGCAAACACCCTCTCTGGAGGAAAGATAGCCTCTTTAATAAATGGTGCTGGAGAAATTGGGTTTCAACTTCCCAAAGAATAAAACTAGACCTATATCTCTCACCATGCACTAAACTAAAATCAAAATGGATTAAAGATCTAAATATAAAAACAGAAACGCTGAGCCAGCTAGAACAGAGGTTAGATAGAACTGTTCAAGACATTGGGGTAGGAAAAGATTGTGAACAAAACCTCAGTTGCCCGTGAACTAACACCAACAATCAACAAGTGGGATCTCTTTTTACTAAAAAGCTTCTGCACAGCAAGAGAAACCACCAGCAGTGTGAAGAGACAATCCACAATTTGGGAAAAAATTTTCACCAGCGTTCCCTCAGATAAAGGTCTACTATCTTGAATCTATAAAGAACTTAAAAAAAAATCAGACCTCCCAAATTTAAAGACCCAATCCAAAAATGGGCATCTGAAATGAAGAGACATTTCTCACACAAAGAAGTAGACATGGCAAATAAACATATGAAAAAATGTTCAACATCATTGGTCATTTGAGAAATGAAAAGAACACTGAGATTCCACCTCACTCCAGAAAGAATGGCTGCTATCATGAAATCAACCAATAACAAATGCTGGCGGGGCTCTGGGGTAAGAGGAACACTGCTCTACTGCTGGTGGGAGTGTAGAATGGTGCAACCACTGTGGAAATCAGTATGGAGATACCTCAAAGAACTAGTCCTGGAAGTCCCATTTGACCCAGCTATTCCCCTGCTGGATATCTTCCACAAAGAATTAAAAGAATCATACCACAGTGATATATGTGCACCCATGTTCATAGCAGCACAGTTTGTAATAGCTAAAACTTGGAAAGAGCCCAAAGCCCATCAACTGTGGTTTTTTAATAAAATGGAATACTACTCAGCCATAAAAAATGAGAAATTAGAGACATTTATAGCTAAATGGATGCACATTGAGGCGATACTCTTAAGTGAAATAAACAGGACACACATATGTAAATACCAAATAGTTTCTCTGATGTGAGAAACTGAAAGTGTAAATAAGGACTAAAAGGTATAATAGATAATGTGAAATAGGAAGAAAAGTGGCAAAGGGGAGGGGGAAGTGGGAGGGGTAGGGGAAAGGAAAGAAGGGAATGCAATTAATATAAGAAAATGAAAAAATGGAACCAAAATCTTTGTAAATAGGGAGGGATGGAGAGGTTGAAGGGAAGGCAGGGGAAGGGGGAAATATAAGAATGAAGAGAGTATGTAAAGGTGCATATATCCAATGATGAATGTCATTATATTGTATATCTAAAATGTACTAATAAAAGGATAAAAAAAAGAAATAAGGTCTGTCTTTCCACTTATTTAATGCTTACTTTCAATTTCTTGGTAGTATTTTATAATTTTATTAATTATTTTTTATGTGTGACATTTGTTTGTTGCTATTGCAAATGTGTTTGTTATTGGTCATCACTTATATATTCATACAGAAATTCCATATTTATTTACTATCTACATGATTTTCTTAATAGTTCCAAAAGTTTTCCAGTTTTTTCCCCTGGGATCACAGAAAATTAAAAAGTATAGAAAAGAATTTAAAAACTATATTTCCTGGAAATAATGATAATTTTGTGTCCTCTCTTCCAGTATGCATACTTCATTTCATTTATTAATTAATTGCTTTTGGTTAAATATTCAGAACAGTGTTACATAATTGCTGTGTTCTATGACATGCTTATTTCGAACTTTAACAGGAATATTTCTATCATGTCGTTATTAAGCACATAAAGCTGGCTTTGGTGTAGCAATATGTATTTTAAATACTCTTCAGGAAGTACCCACTCAAACTTATTTCGTGGTTTATTTGCTTTTTAAAAATCAGGAAAGATTTGAAATTAAAGAAATGTTGATTGGGGCAACTATGATTGTATATTGTGTTAATTTACTTACTAATATACAATTATCTTGAAATTTAGAATGACACTTATTCCATAACGTAATATTCTACCCTTCCCGTAATTCTACTTCCAAATATTTTGTTTAGGATTTTGTTGAGTTAATATTCAGAAGTGAAATTTGTCAGTAGGTTTTATTTTTTTTATTAGTACATGTTTGCACTGCACAATAATTACATTTCTCATAGGGAGTTGGTACATGTACATAACACATCTCAATTCTTTTTTCATCCAGTAGCTTTTTAAAAAAATAAGATTTGGCAATAGTGTCATGTTTCTAACAAATATTTCAAACATTTCCTTTTATTTATAAACCATTTCAGTACTCAGTAAAGAAGTTTATTTAAGTAAATAAATATTATTTATTTATACCTTTACTCAGAAAATAATTCTACCAAGTCTTTTTGAAGAAGGCTTTTTAAAAGCTCTTATTTATTTATGGCTTTGGTGTCAAATTTTAAAAAAGCCTTTCTACCCGATTTTTATTAAAAGTATTTACTTGTATTTTTGGTATTATTCCAAGTTTTCTCCCTTTTCTTAATCTCGTGTTTTTGCTTCTTTAGATATACAGTAAATCTCTTGGTATCCACAGGAAATTTGTTCCAGGAACTCCCACGGATACCAAAATTTCTGAGTGCTTAAATCTCTTATGTAAAATGACATCTTATATTTGCATATAACATGTACATATATTTTTCATACTTTAAATCATATCTAGATGACATTTAACACCTAATACAATGGAAATGGTATGTGAATAATGTTATACTCTATCTAGGGAATAATGACATGGGTGGTCTGTATATGCTCAGTACCAATGTAATATTTTTTCCCAAATAGTTTCAATTTGAGATTGGTTAAACTCATAGATGTAGAACCCACAGATATGGAGAGCTATGTGTATATTATACTATAAATTTTAATTAACAAGTGGTAACATTTTGATAAATCATGTATTTTTCAAATACTTCAACAAATTAGACAACAGCAAAATATTTAATATATCAGCCACAGGAGGTAAAATAGAAAAGATGGCAGATATTCCAATTTTGTAAGTGAATATATCATTGTAGAAAAATTATCCTAGATACACAAAGCTTTTTTTCTCAGTAAAAATTAATAATTTCTGTATCGCAAAATTTCATATTTCCTTTCCCTAGTCAAGAAGACAAGCAAATCCTTTTTGAAAGAACTTGTCCTCCATGTGACTGCAAGACTTCATAGGAAACTTCATAATGACTAACTTATGTGGACAAAATCTATAATGTTAGTGTTTTATTAAGGCTCAGGCACCAGACAGAGACAATCAGGAGAGGAATGGGAGACAAGAGGAGTGGCCTCCAGAGGCACACAGCTCAGAGCTGACCACAACTGAAACCAAATGAGCACCAGAAAGGTGCAGTAATGGTGCAGTTTCACACCCGCCTTTCTCCTGTAGCTGAGGGCGCCCCCTCCTGGAAAACACAGACTGTATCAGGAATTGCTGTAAGATTTCCTCACCCATGATTTCCTTCATCGATGTAACTTGAACATTATCACTAGACTGGGTAGAAAGTGCTTTCCTTTTCTTTTGTTCATTAAGTTTATTGGTACATTTTAGGTATACTGTATGATGACATTCATGATTGAGAGTTTGTACCTTTACATGATGTATCTTGGTTCTTATTTTTTCCCCATTCCCCTGCCCTCCCTTCAACCCTTCCACCTCTCCCTATTTACAAAGACTTTGTTTCCGTTTTTTCCTTTTCTCATTTTATTCCATTCCCTTCTTTACTTTCACCTACACCTAGATAAAGAAGTTGTGTTTTCTTTTTTATAAAATGGAGTACTACTCAGCCATAAAGAATGAGAAACTAGAGACATTTATAGCTAAATGGATGCACATTGAGGCCATACTCTTAAGTGAAATAAATAGGACACATGTGTAAATACTGAATAGTTTCTCTGGTGTGAGAAACAGACAGTGTAAATGAGGATCAAAATGTATAATAGATAATGTGAAATAGGGAGACTTTTCTTGTGTTTACTATTACTTAAAATGGTGAAAACCCTATTTTTAAAAGCAGAAATGGGATGGTTATAATGTGAGAAGACTTTATATTGATATTTAAATGACTGAAATATAACTAGTATTACAATATTTTAATATTGTAATAATGCCATGTTCATTGGCATTTGATCAAAGAAAATAATCAACAATGAGGTAAAGGTTTATGTACAAACCAATTTATCTCTACATCCTTTGTGTAAACCTTATAAAACCATCATCCCAAAGTGGTGCTGTGAGGAGAAAATCATAGATAAATTGACAATAATCAAATATGATTTAAAATAATTCAAGTTCCATATTAATTAAGGTTCATTTTAACTATCAGGAAAAAAAAGATTTTATTGGGGGAATGTGGGTAGATCATCAATATGAAGAAAATATCTAACTCTTTTGAAAGATTTATTAGGCTGCAATGAGTATTCAGGTTATGGGAACAAATGAAAGTTTTTTACAGGGCATAATCATCAGGGTGAATCAACTCCATCCTCCATCACTTTATTCAAGATTCAAATATCTGGGAAGGAAATTCTAAATACCTTACCTGGGCCCTATGTCCACCATTTGGCTCAGAGAACATATTCATACTTGTTAACGGTTTTCCTTTATGGAATAGGGAATGATAGCAGTGCCTGGCTATTTCTACATGCTTTCATTCCCTTGCAGCTAAGTGAGAAATGTGTGACTGGGTTCTGGGTAATTGTGGGGTGAGTGTTATGTTTACCACCTCTGAGGGCCAGATACAACTCGCACAGAAGCTTCTGAACTCTCTCTGTTCCTCATCTTCGGGCAAGATGTGGGAGGACCAGTTTGGACACAGAGGACCCTTTGGGTACCCACCATAAGGAAGGGCTGAGTTGCCACATTATGACATAGTGTCTGCTCCTTGTACACCCATTGTACAGAGAAGGCATGGGAAATTAATGATATTAAGTCAGTGAGATGTGTGTATGGGGTTCTTTATTTCAGAATTTGAGCCTCAAGTACCCAGGGACAGATACCGGTACACAAAAATATCTGACTCCACTTCAGTTTGTGTACTTAGATTTTAGAAACAGTAATGAAGTTAAATAGACCTTCCTATCATTTTTTATCCCATCTTATTTTCTCATACATCTACTCTCACATCTTCCAAATTCTCAGAAACCTCCTCCCCCAGCCCTAGCCTACACACCTCTTGTTCTTCAGCTTCATCTCTCTCCCTCTTAGTCTGTCTCACAAGAACTCAAAGAATTCTTAGGCAAAATAGAACTTTACTCTGAAGAGTGGGAGAAAGATGGAAACCAGACAACTGTCAGAGAAAGGAGAAAACTTGGGGAAATTCATACATTAATAATAATATAACATCTGTGGCAGTGGAAACTTAGAAACCACCTGAAAGTTAAACAGTAGGAAAATGATTAAATAGATTATGGCATGCTTCTTACTGGTGATGTGAACAGGACAGACTTAGTCTCTATGTTCATGGAGCATATAGTCTAACAGAAATATTTTATAGCCATTAATAATATGCTTTGGAAATATAGTTAATAACATAAAAATAATAGAATGGCAGAGTTTTGAGTGAAGAACTCCAGGTAAGAACTTGCATATATGGTAGAATAATCTCAATTTAAAAACTTATATGTATATGTCCATATTTATAAATGTATGTGTACATATATATGTGTATGTCAAACTGTTAAGAATGGTTAGCTCTGATATTGACATTACAGGTGATTTTTTATTTCCTTTTTTATACCTTCATATATTTACAAAATATTAGTGATAAGTACATTTTAAATAGTGTGATTTGCCAGTTATTCTTAATCATTTTATGCATTTTTCCAAAATGTTAATAGAATGAATAATTGAAAACATGTATCAAACAATTCACAATTTGATATCATTTTTCTATTAACATGAAGTGAGAGACCAGTGACAGAGTGGTTTTGTTGGCATAGCAGATTTTTGCCTTCAATAGCCCTGTGGACCTGAATTTACCTACTTGTAATTACTTACTACCCAGTACTCCTTTGCTTTTCTCTAACATCTTACAGGTTATGTATTGCTTACACAAATGCATTCATGTGCATGCATACAGTAACTAATTGGATTTTTATAACAGAGTGTATTATTCCCAAAGTGCAAACAATTTGCTTATCCTTTCCTTGACTATCTAATCATGAACTCTAATGATATAAATCCTATCTGTCCTTAAAAATAGAAGCACTAGAATTTCTACCAGATTATTCTTAAACAAGCAAATTCATATCCTTAAAATATGAAGAAGAAATGATTAATGACACAGTTTGCTCAAATTTGTTTAGTAAATTTCTGTCATTTCCTCTCTCAATATGGAAATCTATAGAGATATCAAACACAATTTCTGTTGTGCTTAAAGAAAATCACTTTTGCCTAATACAACACAAACCCCATGGTATGTGCTCCTCCTGTAGCTACCATGTACCATTGAAAGGAGTGAGTGAATTATCATAGATTATTTTAATTTAGATTATTAAAATATTTCCATGGACATAGAAGCTTGAGTTATTTATTTTATTTTTATTTTTTTTAGTATTTGTTTTTGGTACCGGGAATCAAACTTGGGACCTTGTGCTTGCAAGGCAGGTGCCAGAACTACTGAGCTAAATCCCTGGCCCCTAAGTTTATAAAACTTTAAACTTATCTAATTAAAATACTTATTATATTATGGCTGAAAAGTACAGGAAAGCACTTCTACTGATTATATAATTATGAATAAATAGGGAAGAATATGACTTATAAAATTTATTTCAATTATTTAAGTAATTGCTATATGAAAGAAATTAAGAAACTGAGCTTGTCTTGGCAATGAATTAAATTACCAGACAGGAACTTTTGAAGATGGATAATTTCATTATATCTATGCCATGAATTTAGATATACTGTATCTTATTTTTTGAGATATTACATAAAGATAAACTTATGAAAAATTAGATAATAGAAAATATGACTACCTGAATATTATGGAAGATGTCTCTAGCTCATTTTTTCAGTTGTATTCTTTTTTTTTTTGGTACTGGGGATCAAACTCAGTTCCTTGGGCTTGTGAGGCAGGCACCGGAACCACTGAGCTAAATCCCCAGCCCAGGCAGAATAGATATACATATATATATATTTTTTGGTACTAGGGATCAAACTCGGGACCTTGTGCTTGCTAGGCAGGCAGCAGAACCACTGAGCTAAATCTCCAGCCCTCTCAGTTGTATTTTTAGGGATGGTTCCTAGTGAAGGTGTCACTAGGTGCCTCTACTAGTTCATATTTTGTTACTATAACAAAATACTGCAAGGAGGCTAACTTTATAAATACAAGAAGTTTACATGTTTAGGTCACAGTTATGGAGATTTGGTGAGGGCCTAAAGATAAATAGTATCACATTGGCAGAAGTGTGAATGGTAAGAAGAGATCATCTATTAAGACAGGAAGCCAGAGAGAGAGGTATGGGTTAGGCTTGCTTCTTTTGTAATAGCTATCTCTTGAGTATTAGCCAAAGGGTACCATGACAGCTACCTTAATCCCTTCTGAGAGTAGCACTTTCCATGACATACAGACCTGCCAATGGGACCGACCTCTAGAAAGGTTCACATTGCTTCCAAACATTGCCACACTAAGGACTAAGTCTTTAACACATGAACCCTTGGGGAACACATTCAAACCATTTTCAAACTATAGCAGTTCCCTAAACAATCACAGAAAAGGAAACATGAACCATATTTCTATTGATTCATATGATCTTAGATTTGTTATTTCTATAGAAAGGAGGAACCTTGTCAGAGAAGTTAGTCCATATATTACACTTGAGAGATGGTGGAGGAAATACCAGTAGTACTTTTTGGTGTCTTATGAATGTTAGTTCATTTAATCTTCATAAGCACCCTTTGAACTTCTTAATTAATGGAGTCCTACCTTAGGTAGAGGTTGAGTTTTAGTGTAAATATATAAAGATCATTCCCCCAACTACTCTCAAAATTCCTTTAAATTGCCCCTAGAATATACATGATTTCATGTGTTCAACTAGACTAATAACTATGTACAATAATACACATTCTAGAGTCTATACACAAATGAGAGGCATTGAATTTTGGAAGATGGGTTAGGGAAGGAGGGAGGTAGAGGAGAGAGAGAGAGAGAGAGAGAGAGAGAGAGAGAGAACTTTCCAGGGCATATGCCCATTATGCATTATGCTTATATTTCATGGCCTAAAAATAAATTTATCAGTAAGATCCTATAACTTCTATTTTCTCATATGGGGAAACTGAGGCATATGGAGATTAAATCACTGATTTGCTCATGAGAGATACAGACAGGATTTAAATTTGAGATTCCATGCTCTAAACCACCAAACTTTCTGAGCACAAAAACTGAATTATAGTCAAAATATCCTAAATATTTAAATCAAACTTACAGAGTTTCACAGTAAATGTAAACTTTCTGTCACTGTAACAAAATACTTTAGATATCAACTTATAAGGAGAAAAATGTTATGTTGGCTTACAGTTCTAGAAGTTTCAGTCCATGATCAGTTGGTCCTATTTCTTTGAGCCTACAGCAGCACATCATAGCACATGAAAGAGCAAAACTGCTCACCTCATGACCCAGCAAGAGAGAGAGAGAGAAAAGGGAAGGGGCTGGTGTCCCACTGTCCCATTTGAGGGCACCCCCCCAATGACCTAAAGACCTCCCACTAGGCCCTACCTCTTAAAGTCTCTACAACTTCAGTAGTGCCACTCTGGGAACAAGCCTCTACCACACAGTATCTCCTTTTGGAGATACTTATCCATATCATAGCTTTTGTCCTTGTAAAAACATTTTTAGTACTTTCTTTCCTTAAAATGTTTCAAAATCAAAAACAATAATGGCTGAAAAAAAAGGAAAAACCCTTGTCATATTCCAGGAAAAATTGATTGCAGCTCCAACCTGCAATCTCTGAGGCATTCCTGCCTTGAACTGTATTCTCAAATTAAAGAGGTAGGAAACTGCAAACAGAGGCTACAAATTTCTGTCAGATTGCAGACCTATCCTACAATTCTTAAGATGTGTAGGATGTCAATAGTTGTAGCCAGATCACATTCACTAAGTGAGGAATGTCCTGCCGAAGTCCAGTCTGATATAGCAGTCCCCCTTTATTCAATGTTTTGCTTTCCATGGCTTCACTAACCAGTCAACCTTAAATGGAAAATTCTGGAAATAAACAATTTGTATATTTTAGGAAACTTCTTTTTAACATTGTCTTGTTATGATTGTTCTATTTTTAGTTATTGTTACTATCTTACTGTGCCTAACTTTTAAATTAAACTTTATAACAGGTATGTATGTATGTGTTTATGTATAGGAAAAACGTAATAAGGTTCAGCATTATCTGAGGTTTCAGGCATTTCCTAGAGATTCTTAAAATGAATTGGAGGGTACACACCATCTTTAATGAAGATCCCTCCCTGACACAAAAAAAATCCATTTGATGAGTAGCAGCATGGAAAGACAGGAGGCTGTGTTCACCTACACACATTATAGCAAGAACCTGGTTGTCAGCAGCACTAAACCTCCAAGGGCAAAGCATGAGGTTCTCTCACTGATCAATTTGCCTTCCAGTAGATGGCAGCAGCTATGCCCTCCCTCTGGACCTCTGACCTCCACATTGTCCTCACTGTGCTCCTCTACTCCTGATCTGAATCTACTGTGGCTCCTAATTCCTAGCTCTGTAGGGACGGCAAGAGGAATACTAGGGAAAAAGGGCAGTCAAGGCTGCTACTGGAATCCTGGTTCTGCTTTCAGTTTTTCCATGTAGGTTCTGGAAATGTGAGTCATGAAGGTGATTGAGGGTAATTGGAGCTTAACTGATTGTCTGACCAGTGGCATCAATCAGTTCTGAAATTCTGCCATACTCAAACTCTTCATCCCAATATTAGAATTTCTTATACACCTAACTCTTCCCCCCACATAATTCGGAGTATGAGTCATCCCTTTTCTGTCTCTCCAAAACATCCTCTAAGTTACATATCTTTTTTTTTTTTTTAAGTTACACATCTTTTGGTTCTAACTAATTTTGCCCTTTTTGTTCCTGGGCTTATTATTGACCTACCATCTTCATTAACATTATAGTATTTCACTGGGGAGAAAGAAATATTCCACAGTGATGTCAAAAAACCACTGAGTACAAGTGTTAACTCCATGAGCTCATGCTCCTACAGAAAGCTGAAAAAACAGGAGTTTGTGTGGTTCTGGGAGCAATAGGCCCAGAATGGAGGCTATGTATTTCTGTTTGTGCTTTATCATTGAGGAATGTGATGATCAACACTCTTGGGTAGTGAATGAAGGTTTCTAGATGGCTGTTTTCTTCTGTTCTGATCATAAGAGAAAAATGTATACACAAGAGCTTGCAGACAGCCCTTGAGGTGGGAGCTTTGATGCTGTGCCCACCACAATAAGCTGAATTTTACATTGTGAATAGTTTTAGATCATCTCCCCTCCTGCATTATTCCTTGACTAATAGTGGACCTATTTAAAGATGAATCACTATTTTAATTATAAAAGAAGTAGATTAAAAATACATTACAACAAATGTACCTAAAACGTAAGAAGAGTTCAGAAAAATAAATCTCTCTATATATTTTTAAATACCATGTTTTCTCTAAAAAATGAGCTTGAAATGTTCTGAGAAGAAAATATAAGACAACAAACAAGAAATGAATAGTGTAGAGCTTAGTAGGACTTAGGGAAAAACTGAAAGAAAATAAACAGAGATTACAGAGATGAAACAAATTTTGCAAACAACAGGAATAATGTAAAGTGTGAGAACACAACCAGAGACATGAGCTCTGGACTGGCTTGAGGAATCAAAAAACAAAATGGAAAAGACAAAGATATTTAAGAGCTCATAGAAAGTGATCAAACTGAAGACAGAGGAAGCATGATCGACGCAAGGATAATTGCTTTCCTTAAGAATACTACAGAGTAGATGGAACAGCAAAAGTATTCAAACATATCTATAAACATTCAAGGGGTATTTATTGCATGCCTATGAGGTAATTTTACACATAGAGGGAAAGTATTGAACAATAATAAAAGACAACTCTCCTCAACTAAATAAAAACAAGAAATTGCAGATAAAAACAATTTATCCTACACAAGATCCTTTTTGATATAGAATAATTAACATGAACATATTTAGGCTAAATTACTGAACCTTAGGAAGAAAAATTCAAGGATCAGAAAATAAAAGTCTTATTCAAGTGAAAACATATTTGGCCCCAGGCTTCTCAATAGTACTACTCAGTGCCTGAAGACACTGGAACAGCACCTACCAGTATCTTACCAGCTTGGTCATTCAAGTGGAATGTTCTAAAATAGACATTCTAAATCATGTATCAGTGAACCAATCTTGAAAAATCTATTTGATGACAAAATTCAGATATCAAGAGATGAATGATGATGTCACCTTGGGTGGAGTAGTGGTAGAACTCATGGGAATAGAAACCCCAAAACAATGAATGATTATGCCGATTAAGGCATACTATAATGCTACAAACTTTGGCAATGTGCAAAAATTAAGCAACAAATAAACAGTGAGATTGATGGAAGGATGCTAAAAAGGAAGTGTGTGTTTCCATACCTTTCAAAGTAGATTATTAACAAATGATAACTAAACTTAAAGTGATTAATAAGAATAACTTCAAACTCATTTTAAAAAAATAACCTTATATCTTTCTTTTGGATATTTATATAAGCGAAATCTCTTGGGAATGAGTATCGATTTAAGAATTAGTCTCTATTTCTCTTTCATGACTTCCAAGTAGGTATTTGTACCTCACATTATCCTATCCTTCTTGACTCCTCTCTTTTCCTCTCCTCTCCTGTCCTCTCCTCTCCCCTCCTCTCCCTTCCCCTCCCCTCCTCTTCCCTTCCTCTTCCCTTCCTCTTCCACTTCTTCTTCCTTGTCCTTGCCCTCCCTTACTTTAACTTCTTTTCCCTTTCCTCCTCTTCTTGTCTCTGTGCTGCATTGTGGCTTCTTGTATCACTTCCATTTCAAGTCATTTATTCTTTCATTGTGGCTTGTATAATTGCTATTTTGCTTATTTGTTGTTCAACTTGAATGAATATTGGATTTTTATGTTCAAATTCTAGGGTTCTTTTTTCTTTAAATAAAAGAATTTTCCCTAACAGACACTGTTAAAATAATAAAAAGATGAGCCATAGACGGGGAGATTATTATTTATGAGCCTTGATATTTTCAAATATCTTGATATTTTCAGTGTTTTGGGATATAGTCATTATAATAAGTGTGTAGTGGCATCATCTTTAATTGCAATTATTTAGCAATACATGATGTTTAACATTTTTCCATATGCTTGTTTGGCTTCTGTGCATCTTTGGTGAGGGGTCTGTTCAGATAGTTTCTCAATTTTAATTGGATAGATTTTTTAAGAGTAGGAAAAATTTGTTGAGAAGCTCCTGTCTAAGAGAGACAGAAGGAGGACTGGAAAGTGGGTTGCCTGTTCACCCCACTCTACAAAGATGTTTTATACAGCAAAGCCATGTGGTGAGGTGGGTATAAAGTGGGACAAAACCATAAGACCCAGTGGAAATTTACAAGGTGGGCATGAGGTGGGACAAAACCATGACCAACCAATAAGATTACAATTACAGTCACCCAGGTAATATTGATTAAATGGGGATTAAAATGGGGGAGCAAGTCAGGTAGCAAGTGTACAAGGATTTTCAGTAAGGGGGGGGTCAGGGATATTTCCTGGAGAGACTGGGTTAAGACCTTGGCCCCCACCCAGGTGATTGACACCTACTAAGAATATCAATCACTGCTATTCATCCTAATGGCTGTGGTAGTTTCTCTCCCTTTCTGATGCTCCTCTTCAGTGAATGTGTCTTCACTGTCCTCCATGATGGTTCCGTGACTGTCCTCTATGTTGGCTCCTCATGGGCTGGCCCTGTCTACTGCCTACAAGATATCTAATTAACTTACCTATCTACAATATTCCCCCCTCTGAAGAAGTACCCCTAACTGCTGTGAGGGGGCAAAGGGGGAAGACCATTCTGGCTACTTCCAGCTGAAGAGGGTCATAGTTGTGATCAGCAGTTAGAGTTACTCTACAGAGGGTCTATCTAAAGTCCCTTGATAGGTATCAGGCATTGTCATCTTGGAAGCTGTATAGCTTTGAGTCTGGAGGAGACAAAAGCCAAACAAACAGTTAAGAATACATGGGCCAAATTATAAGGTCAGCAGGATTGCTATGAATATAACCAACATGGGTTTCCACCAGGAGGAACCAGTAATAGCCTCCCACAAAGAGGATAAGGAGAAGGTCCAAGGGACTTCAGAATCCAACATAGAAGTTGTATTGTATAGTTTAGCAGTTATGATCTGTTTACAAGGTCGATCTTGTGGATCCCAGTAAAAGAATTCTAGCACATTTGTCATTGGTTTTATTTGTATGACTGCTTAGAGTTTGGCAGCCTCCAGGCAAGAATAAACAAAACTTAAGAAATTAGAGCACATATAATCTAAGCATGAGCACACTAGAATGGAAGGGCAGGTTGGGAAGAAAGTCACACTTAGAAATTGAAATAGTGATTATAACCTGCTGGCTCTTATAGAGTCTACCATAATTTTTCCTAATGGTCCATAACCATGACCAACTACCAGTGTAGCTGGAAATTGTCAGAAGGAGTCAGCAATTGGAGCCCCTTTTTATATCTACCTTTATTACTATGGCATTATTTTTATACCTCTTTTGGTTATTCTTTTCTGTTGGATGTTTAAGACCAAGTTAATGTGAGACCTGTGTAAAATCAATATGAACTTCTTGCTATCTATCAAGGTCAGTTAAGTTTCCTCAGGCATTACTTTGGAACAAGGCACAGAGCTTCTCAGCTCCTCTGTCAGCAGCTGTCAGGATGGGTCACAGACTTGCTTGACCATGTTGCTTCAGTGAAAGCATGGGAGAATTTTCCCTCTTTGTGACTCTCCTTTGGCACATGGTACATTTGTCCTCTGGTGTCCAGCAATCTCCTTGTTCAGGGGGTTGAGTGACTTACCAAAGCTGTAGGATACTGTAGGAAACTTTGTGTCCTGGATCTTTGTTGACCTTGAGGGGCCAGGGCCAAAATATTGGCTGTCCTCATGACCCAGTTACCTTTCTAGTTTTGGTCTCCAAACTTTAGTTGTTGAACACTAAGAAGAGAAGATCAATGACATAAGCATTTCAGTAGGAGCAGTGAGCTTAACTATTATAATAGTTAAAACATCAAGAACTTTTGAAATACATTTTATCGACCATGATCATTTTAGTAATTGAATCCCTGTGGAATGTTAACAGACAACAGTTATACATTATATAGAAAAACTTAAGATCAAGAGCTACACATAGTATTTTAGCATGACAATCATGATGACTTTTTCTTTGTAACACTTACATGTCCATCTTAGTACAGAATAGTCTTTCAGTCAAACACCTCCATCTGATCACAAGACATAAAATGACATAAAGAAAACCCTTATTTGTTACCCTCTAGTAGGATGCCATCTAAAGAGAACATACATATTGGCCTATAAATGTATCTTAGAAGTACATAATGTCTGGTCTCTAATTTTAGTTTGTGACATTGTTTTGACTGGCGACTGAGCATTCCTAAGTGTGGTGTCACATATGACACATCCATCTGATAAGTTTTTAAGAAAACTGTTATTTGACTGGTTATCTCACATGGCTTGAGATGTACCTCCTATCACAAGTAGCTGGAGTGCAAGGGAAAGGCAGATACCTGAGTCAAAAAAGATCATTACCATAAACAATATCTTAGAAGACTTGTACACCCAGAAGGCATGAATATAAATACCATGGAATAACAATGAGTATTAGTTACATGAAACCCTTTGTCCCTTAATTTTGTTTTGTACCAAGAACATTATAAATAAAACTTTATTGTTTTCCCACAGAAAAAGCCATTTGACCATGACCAATGTATACATATCACAAGAACAAGTTTAGCAATGTATTTCCCATGAGGCTATGGAAATTATTGGGGTCCCCTTTGTGAACAAAGGCTGGAATAAAGTTTTTCCAGGGATCCGCTCCTTTATTTACCAAGGGGAGTCTTGTCCCATAGTTTTCCTAAGTCCAAGAGTCTTTATTTAATTATCTTAATAAATTTTTAGATAACCTATTAGAGCCAGATCATAATAATTAACACATTATTTTTGACCAATGAAAGATTCCTGAGATATGATATATAGACAATATGTACTGTATTTGTAAAATCAGTTGACATTATTTGGATAATCTGGCAACCTAGGAGAAGTATGTCTTTAGTGACATTTATCTATAGTTACAGGCAAACATTTTAGAAAATCCAAAGTGCAAAAGAAAAAAGCTCAAATAAAATAGCTGTGTGTGTTGTAACAAATTAAACATACAGGCAGACACACACATAAGACAACTTGTTTATAAATCATAGAGCACTCAGATGTATTTGGTCAAGTTGAATTATAATAACTTTTAAAATTTTTAGGTTTATAATTATAAAAAAGACTAGTCAGAACTTTGTAGATCAATTGACAGAGATCTCTTGTAATAAGACTCAAAAGGAATAAAAATCTTCTACACCTATGAAAGCAAAAACAGTTTTAAGGTGGGCCCTAAGCTAACAGTTTATCTGACTGGAATACCCAGCTACACAGGCTTCTCATGGTTGCTTTTATAGCCACAGTTGTTTGAAAGCCACATGTAATTGTTTCCTCTAAAGGCACAAACTGTTAAAAGTAATTTTAAATATCTCCAGTGGGGGTCTGCTCAGGCCAGGTTTGCATGTAGAAGAGACTAGGTGACACTCTTTGGAGCTAAGTATGAATTCCATGCAGTGAGGGAAGAAGGCCTCCCAAGGCCCCAACCTGCTGTGCTGTAGATGTCTACCTATGACAGTTTTTCCCATTTTGAAAAAAAAAAAAAAGGAGAAGAAGGCATCCCTATCCCTCTTGTTCTGTGCCCAATCTAAGGTGTCCCTTTATCTCATTCAGTGCCAGTGGTGACTGACTAGAGGTGCAAGGAAGTGGCCAGGGCCGGGTTAGCTGTTCTTACCATTCTCTAATTTTGCCTGAGGGCTGAAAGGCAAATAAATCTGAACTAAAACTTTTACATTTATTTTTTGAGTTTCAGGATTGAACCTAAACCAGTGTTCTATATGGCCCAGAGATAAGTGAAGGTCAGCTTTACTCTGGAAGGATTCCAGGGAGGGGAAACTCACCATTCTGTAACCTTTGTTTTGAAATCCAGCAGCCACAGAGAAGGGAAGTGCCTTGAATCAAACTGTGTTATTTTCTCAGGGGCAGGGCAGTGGAGAAGGGACAGAAGAGGGCCTATAAGTATGGCACAAGAGCTAAATCTTAACCATCTCAGGTGTAGAAGGACAATTAAGATCAGGAGCTTTTCCAGAGTGGATCTGTAATCCTTAGCAAAACATATCTCCAGAGACAAAAGCTATGATTGACTCCAACTGAATTGCCAAGCAGAAAATCAAACCAATAATCAAAGAAACTGAATGGCTGCTTTTTGCCTCTTGAAAGAAAATGAAAGTATTCTAACTATATTGTTTAGGGCTTTCCTTTTTAAGTAAATTATTTTGAATCTATAATATCTAACTTATGATTTAAATACCCTACACACAGGCTGTTGAGCAGGTCCCTGATCTTGTATAAACACTCCCAAAGCCATGTCTCACCTTTTGTTAACATACAAATGAGATGGTTTCCTGTAGGCAGGCACTTAGAAGTGCTTGTTTGAGCTCCTGGAATGTGGTCTGGGAATAAGATTCCCAGGTATCTGTCTCTTAGGTTTTTCTATAAGCTAATAGAGGGGTCACACAATCTCACTATACCTTGCTATCTGAAGGCCACAAAAGCCTGTAATTTCTAGGAATGCCCTTAGCTGTTTTAGACTCTTGGGCTGTGGAAAGGAAAGGATTGGTTTAATTCTTTCTTCCCCCAGTCTTTGGGTTCCTTTAGATATAATAAGGCCTAAATATTTTACCTCAAGGCTGCAGAGTTGTGCCTTAGATCTAGAAACATTATAACTCCTGTCTGTTAGAAAATTCAGCAGAGCAGATGTCTTGGCTAGAAAGCTCTTCTGAGGGGGCACATAACAGCATACCATCTACATATTACAAGATTAATTTGGAAAAATATATAGTATTTTCTTCTATCAAATCAGGATCCAGGGATGTCCTCATATTTTTCCTGATAAATAGTTGACAATTTAAAGTAATTGAAGGGCTTAGTTCTCATCTTTCTTAGACCTTCAAGAATACATGCCTGAAAATGTCTTCTATTTAATCTCCTATCTGATTGGCAGGTCAGTGGGGGTCTTGTATAGGAACTGCTTGTATTCCAGTAGGAACCAGTTGTTCCCCTGGCTGCCTTGTCTTTTGAGCTTCTAAAATTAAGATAATATTTTTCTCTATATGTAGTAGCAGCTTGTAATACTACTTGTCTCTCATTAGAAATCAATGTTTGATTTAAGAGCAACATTACATCTTTCTAATGTAAGACCGAGGGCCTTACCAAACGCTCCGAGGAGCTGACTGCAGAGACGAACACCCGGGAAGGAACACACCAGACAAGTTGGAAAATAAAACAGACCTTTATTAGTCTGGCCAGATGGCACTCCCAAAGCAAAGTAGCTAAGAGAGGCAACTGGCTCAGAGTCCGAGGCTGTTTTTATAGGGGTTGAGGGGGAGGTTAACATGTAGATTCACGGAAAAAAAGAACAAAGGTTAGTGGTCAACTTTCACATACTGACGGTCAGCAGACACACACAGTAATGGTCACGACCATATGGTCACGATCGTCACATACTGATGGTCAGCAGACTCAGTGATGGATTGTTCTACCGATAGTGGGTCCGGGAATATTCGTTCTCCAGACAAACAAGGGGTTGAATGATTTACTTAGGAACTTTGTTTTGTTACAGATTTTATCTACCCTCCCAAGACTAACAAGCACATTTTAACCATTAAATTTTAAACACAACAGAGGCTAGGGGAATAATTGAATTTTGAATCATACAGTCCCATATTCCCCACTGATTTTCTGTAATCTAAGTAATCTTACACATAAATGTAGGCATCCATTGTATACAACAGCATGATAATAATAAGCAAATACATATGATTATAATGGCAATGAATAGTTGTTTTAACCATTGTAGGTTGAGTAACCACGAAGTTAACCATTTAAACAAGTCCCCGCCATCCTCATCATGTACCTTTTGAGCCAGATCTTCTAATTGTTCTATCTCTTCCTTAATCTTCGACCATTATCAGTTAGATTGAAGCAACACATATTTTTTACTTTTTCACAACCGTGGTGGTGGAAGAGCAACAGGTAATCTATTGCTGCTCTATTGTCTAAGATTGCCTGCCTCTGCTCTTGTAACTCCTGATTGATTAGCGCCAAGGCTGACGAAGTGGCATTTAACCCTTTTACTACCTTACAAGCTAATTTTCGTACTGCCTTTTCAGCATGTACTCCTATAGACAGCAGGGCAACAAAAGATGCTATCATGGTTATTACTTCAGTATCTGTTAACAGACCTACATCATCATCACATCCTGGTGAAGTGTAAGGTGACCACCATGTAGTTCTGTTAGGCATAATCAAATCAGTTCTATCTGGTAATACTACAGCTAATCAACTTAAACAGTAACAAGTTTTGGTCAAATTGGCTGGAATGTAGTTGAAAGTTTCTCCTTCACAGGTATAAAACCATCCCATTGGTAGGGAAATATGGCAGTTGCTATATACAATTTTCTGTTCTACACGGCAGGACATTTCTTTTAACCATTTGATCTTTAAACATTTAGTTGTACAATTTTTATATACAGCACATTCAGTCTTATTTGACATGATCACTTTAGGCGTATATAATTTTACAGCATTTTTAGGCTTATGACATGTGACAGGTCCCCAATTATAACTATCTATATAAGAAAGTTTCTTTTGTGGAATATCTTTAAACAGGGTATAAGGCTGTATTGACTCTAAAGGGGTGCATATCAGGATAAGACAACTTCCCAATACATAATGGAAATTTACATCAACACTTAAACAGAATTCAGATAAATTAAGCGAGTTTGCCAATTGAACCCATATGTTTTTTGTGTGATCTAGTCCTCCTGAGGGCAATACTGCCAATGTCCTAGAAAGTATTATCATGAAGGCGAAGCATTTCCAACCCGCTCCAATCTTAGCTTTTGGTCGCCCAGTTGGCTGATAATCTTCCATTTGTCCTTTTTGATGTCCGTGGGGGGTCCTGGTTTTAGATGGTTGTGATGTATCCAGGCAGAATGTCCAGCCACCTTCACCGCCAAGGGAGTTGACAGGACAACAGGAACCGGTCCTTTCCAAGGAGGTTCCAGGGTCTTGGAATCAAACCTGCGAATAAAAACCAAATCTCCTGGCTTATAGGGTAAAGGTTGTAAAGGCTTTTCATTTGGACTAGTCATTTTCCTTCGTAATGTTTCATGTAGCTCTGACTGAAGCTGATGAACTGCTTTTAAGGATTTAAGGAGCCGAAGGTGGGAAAACTTTTCCTTTAATTCTACATCTATTAATGGAATGATTGGGGAAGATCACCCATAAATAATCTGGGAGGGGGACAAATTGAGGGGAGGCTTGGGAGTACATCTCATTCGGAGGAGGGCAAAAGGGAGAAGCTCTACCCAACCTAGTTCAGTCTCCAAGCATAATTTAGTCAGAATCTCCTTTAAAGTCCTATTTGTTCTTTCTACCTGTCCTGAACTTTGAGGCCTATAGGCACAGTGCAGGTTCCACTTTATTCCAAGGATATTACTAATTAATTTAGATATCTTAGCCGTGAAGGCTGGACCATTGTCAGACCCCAGAGCTAAGGGCAAACCAAAACGGGGAACTATTTCTGTCAAGAGCTTTTTGACAATTACTTCTGCTGTCTCCCTTTTAGTGGGATATGCTTCTACCCATCCTGAAAAGGTGTCCACAAAAACTAGTAAGTATTTGTACCCATACATGCCAGGCTTCATTTCAGTAAAGTCCAATTCCCAATGTTCTCCTGGAGTTAGTCCTCTGTGTCAGACCCCAGGGGGCCCGGTTACCCGATTAGCATTTACCTTGAGGCAGGTGGGGCATCGTCTCACCATGTCCTGGGCCTTTTGAGCTAATCCCTCGCTGACGAAATGAGGTTGCAGGGCAGCCATCATCCTTTTCTGGCCGAGGTGAGTGGACTCGTGTAGTTCTCGCAGCAACGTATCTGCCACAGCGGCTGGGAGCACCACCTTTCCATCTTTAGTCATCCACCATCCATGCTCTCCTCGAGTCCAATGTTTTCTGTTCATTTCTTTTTTTTCCTTATCTGTGTATTCTGGTTTTTCTGGGAGCACCAGCGTGGGAAGCAGAACCATTTGTTTCCCCACTGATTTTTGGGCAGCTTGTTTGGCTGCCTGGTCAGCAGCATTATTACCAATTATTTCAGGGCTACGCCCCTTTTGGTGCCCACGGCAGTGGATGATGGCGACCTCTCGAGGTAACCAGATTGCTTGTAGCAATGCCAATATCTCAGTCTTATTTTTGATCTCTTTTCCTTCAGAGGTCAACAGTCCTCTATTTTGATAAATTTCCCCGTGTACATGGGCGGTGGCAAAAGCATAACAGCTCTCAGTGAATATATTTATCCTTTTTCCTTTTCCCAATTCCAGAGCCTTGGTCAAGGCAATCAGCTCAGCTCTCTGAGCTGAAGTCCCTTGAGGTAGCCCCTGTTCCCATTCTACCTGTTGGTCCTGGTTGACTATTGCCGCTCCAGCAAATCGTACACCATCCTGAACGAAACTGCACCCATCAGTATAGAAAGTTATTTCTGCTTTGGGGAGGGCTTGGTCTGTTAGGTCCGGATGCCCTCCTCTCAAATTTTCAAGAGTCTCGAGACAATCATGGATAGGCAATTGTTCGTCAGATTCCAGGAGTAGAGTAGCTGGATTGAGGCTAGCGGTGGTGGCAAACTTAATGCATGGCTGTTCTAATAAAAGTCCTTGATATTGCAGCAGTCTGGCATTAGACAGCCATTTGCTAGGTGAGCTATTCAACAAGGGCTCAATGGCATGGGGAGTGATCAAAGTTAAATCCTGTCCAAAGGTTAATTTGTCAGCCTCTCGGGTTAAAGCAGCAGCTGCTGCTATTGTCCTCAAACAGGTAGGCCAACCTCGGGCCACTGGGTCGAGCCTTTTTGAGAGGTATGCCACAGGCCGCTTCCATGGCCCCAAAAGCTGAGTAATCACTCCCTTAGCCACCCCATTCTTCTCTGCCACATACAGGGTAAAGGGTTTATTCAAGTCTGGCAATGCCAAGGCTGGTGCCGAGGCAAGTGCAGTCTTAAGCCTTTGAAATGCCTGCTGGCAAGCCTCAGTCCACTTGAGGGGTGTATTTCCTCCTGCCGTGGCCTCATGTAGGGGTTTGGCAATTTCAGCAAAGCCAGGAATCCAGATCCTGCAATAGCCAACCGCCCCTAGGAACTCTCGCACCTGTTTCTTTGAGCCTGGCTTTGGAATCTGGAGAATTGCAGATACTCTCGATTCTGCCAGCCTCCTCTTTCCCTTTTCAAGAATATAGCCCAAGTAGGTTACCTTGGTCTGGCAGAGCTGAGCCTTTTTCCAGGACACCCGATATCCCAGTTCCTGGAGGGCTTCCAGGAGGCTCTTGGTGGCTGCAACACATTCTTTATCATTCGAAGTTGCCACCAGTAGGTCATCAACATACTGAAGCATAGTCACCTGGGGAAACATTTTTCTTACCTCTTGCAGATCTTTGCTGAGAGCTTCCCCGAACAGAGTGGGGGAGTTTTTGAATCCCTGCAGCAACCGGGTCCATGTCAGTTGTCCAGTAGTTCCGGTGTCTGGGTCAGTCCATTCAAAAGCAAAGAGGGGCTGGCTCACAGGTGCTAGAGGCAGACTAAAAAATGCATCTTTAAGGCCTAATACTGAGTACCACACATGACCGGGAGGGACGAGACTCAATAGAGTATAGGGGTTTGGTACCGTTGGGTGGATGGTTTCCACCCAGCTGTTTACCTCCTGCAAGTCCTGTACCAGTCTGAAGTCTGAGGTGCCAGGCTTTCTCACAGGAAGCAGGGGTGTATTCCAGGCTGACTGACAGGGGACCAAGATGCCAGCTTCCTGGAGTTGATGGATGTGTTTAGATATCCCCACTTTGGCCTCCAGTCGGAGGGGATACTGACGTACATGGGTGGGGGTGGCAGAGGCCAGCAATTGAACCACCACAGGAGTATGGTGTTTGGCCAGACCGGGTGGATTTGTTTCAGCCCATACTCGGGGAAACTTCTTCTTTAGATAGTCCCATTTTTGTTCAGGAGGTTCTGAGCCCTCTTTTAACAATTTGAATTCATCTTCAAGGGTAACTGTTACCATAATGGTGGAGGGCGGGTTAAATTCAAAAGTCCCTCCCTCAGGCTCAAAGGAAATAACAGCTCCCAATTTTCATAGCAGATCTCTCCCTAGCAGTGGGTATGGGCATTCCGGGATAACTAGAAAAGAATGAGTAACTGTGTCTTTTCCCAGATTTACAGTTCTTTTAGTAGTCCAAGAATAGGAGGCCGATTTCCCTGTGGCCCCAGTGATGGAGGACTTTAGGGAAGATAGAGTGCCAAGAGGGGTCTTCAGGACAGAATGAGCCATGCCAGTGTCCACAAGGAATTGGACATCTGTTCCCCCTATTTCCAAGGTTACCAGAGGCTCATTAGGGTCAAGTGGCCATGAGCCCTGGCCCCGTCAATTTTCTTCATCTACCAATAGAACTCCATCTCTCTCTTTCTTAGTTACCTTCTCTCTTCTTTTCTTCAACTTTTCACAATCTTTCTTGTAATGGCCCTTCTCTTTACAATAGGCACATTGATCCTTCTCTACTGAGGGCCACTCTCTACTTTTACCTTCCCTTCTGTTCTTTCCATCCTTCTGGACAAAACCTCCATCCATCAAGGCAGCAACATTTGCCTTTCCTATCTTTTTGGCCATTCTATCCTCAAAAGGATCTCTGTTGTTAAATACCTTCATTGCCACACTCATCAACTTTTCCCTATTTTCTCCCTCAAACCCTTCCATTCACTGCAATTTCTTTCTAATACCTGGGGCCGACTGAGTAACAAAAGCCAAATTAATTGCCTGTCGATTTGCAGGGGCATCTGGGTCAATTGGAGTATACGTATGGTATGCTTCCAACAGACGCTCCAGAAAGGAAGAAGGGGATTCCTCAGGCCCTTGAAGGACCTCGCTTACCTTGCTCAGATTTGTAGGCTTCTGAGCAGCTCCCCTCAAGCTGGTTAGGAGATGCTGATGGTAGTTGTGGAGAGCTTCTTTCCCTCCTGGGGAATTAGCTTGCCACAGGGGATGGGTGGATGGGAGTTGCGCCTCAATTTGGGCCAGCTGTTGTTCATCGAGCGGGCCCTCTGATCCTCCTAACACCGATTTTATTGCCTGTCCTCAAATTCTTTCTCTTTCTTTGGAGGTAAAAAGGGCTTGGAGAAGTTGCTGGCAATCATCCCAGGTTGGGTCATGGGTATGAAAAACAGATTCTAGGAGGGAGATCAAAGCCTGGGGTTTTTCTGAAAAAGGGGGATTTTGATGCTTCCAATTATACAAATCACTGGTAGAGAAAGGGATATAGACATAATGACCCTGTTCTACTTCCCTAAGAGGCAGAAGAGGAACTGAATTAGTCCCTTCAGTGGGAGCCGTGCTGGGACCATAAGCAGCTCCTGTTCGCATGTGAGAAGGGGAGGTTACAGAATCTGGAGATTTTTCTTCTTCAGGAAGAGGAGGATAGAAGGGGTTCCGAGATCTAGGGCGGACTTTATTAGAGGAGGATGATGGCTCCACATAAGGTGGAGGTCTTATTTCAAGATATAAGGGGTCAGGATCTTGTGAGAGCACCGGCTTGGGAGCTCAGGGTTTTGGCTCTCGAGGTTTACTTGGGGTCATAACCAAAATGCGAGAGCTTGTTTGTAGGGAACAATGCTGCAACCAAGCCGGAGGCTCCTGACAAGCCTGAACCCAGGTATTTATATATGGAAACTGATCAGGATGGCTAGGGTGTCCAGTGACCTTTTTCCATACTGCTCGGCAGAGACTTAGATCAAAGGAGCCCTCTGCTGGCCATCCAACTTCAAAGGCTGGCCACTCCAATTGGCACAGGGAGCGAAGTTTTCCACGAGAAAATTTAACCCTATATTCGTCCTCCTGCTCGGGGGAAAAAGCCAATTTAAAATTAGTGAGAAAACAATCCAATGGAGTATTCTTTGAGCCGGATCCTCCCATTTCTGTCTTTGATGGTTTGGAAAAGAAGTAAACACAAAACGGACAGGACATTAACATATAACGAACAAGATGAACAGGCGCCACAACAAAACTGAAACAAAACCTTCCCTTGTTCCTCATCAGGAACCTTGGGGTTAGGGGAGGCTTACTGGCTCGTCAAGCCACCTCACTCCTAACAACAAACGGTTGCAACTGGCCAAAAACTTACCTCCGGAGGTTTTCTGAGATCTGTGCCTGAGTCTCCTGCTGGATCCCACCACAGAGTCCCTGCTGAACTGGGGTTCCTTACCCGAGGATCTCGCTGGGGCCTCCAAAATGTAAGACCGAGGGCCTTACCAAACGCTCCGAGGAGCTGACTGCAGAGATGAACACCCGGGAAGGAACACACCAGACAAGTTGGAAAATAAAACAGACCTTTATTAGTCTGGCCAGATGGCACTCCCAAAGCAAAGTAGCTAAGAGAGGCAACTGGCTCAGAGTCCGAGGCTGTTTTTATAGGGGTTGAGGGGGAGGTTAACATGTAGATTCACGGAAAAAAAGAACAAAGGTTAGTGGTTGACTGTCACATACTGACGGTCAGCAGACACACACAGTAATGGTCATGACCATATGGTCACGATCGTCACGTACTGATGGTCAGCAGACTCAGTGATGGATTGTTCTACCGATAGTGGGTCCGGGAATATTCGTTCTCCAGACAAACAAGGGGTTGAATGATTTACTTAGGAACTTTGTTTTGTTACAGATTTTATCTACCCTCCCAAGACTAACAAGCACATTTTAACTATTAAATTTTAAACACAACAGAGGCTAGGGGAATAATTGAATTTTGAATCATACAGTCCCACACTAATCTAGTCCATAGGTCTGAGTAAGTCCTTCAAAGACCTCAATGTACAATATCAGAATCATCTGAAAACTTTCTTAGGTCTCATTTGATCTTTCTTAGATCACTGAGAGAAAAAGATACATGAACACAAGTAGTCCCATATTTGCCATTTACTTCCTGCAAGAGATGTTGTCTTTGAGGTACCTGAACAACTTAGCTAAGGATGGATATAGCCTCAGAGATTAATTTTGGCTGGCCTAGAAACTCCACCCTCAGCACCTGGTGGTCAAGTCTTAAAGTTGTCTTGGAAACTTTGTTCTCAAGTTCTAAAGGGTGAGAAGTAGCCTCAGGCTTAGAGGTACTGAATGTCTTAAGGGTGAGGTGTCTCTCATTTTTCTATGGCCCACATTTACATTTGAACACAAGCAAGAATTACTTCTTCATGTAAAGAAAATCTCAACATAAGATGATTTTGACCATTTTCTCTCTTTGATAGTATAATTCTAATTGAGATAGCATCATAGTACTTTCCTCTGTGTACTTGGCTTTAGGAGGTAGGCGTATCACACACATGTGTAGAGAAATACTAAATTGCTCCTTAATATATTCCAAAGGAGTAAGAGGTTCAGATATGGAGTCCCAATTTGAAACAAGAGAAACAAATATGGTGTTCTATAAGTCTCTACTTGATTCCTGTGCCCTGTAGGGTGTCCCCAGGGCATCCCCCAATCTTTATTGCACTCCTGGGTAGGTAGCTACCATTTAGAGAGAACAAGAAAATAAAACCAGACTGTACTATCTGCCCTTTACCAGTGCACAATCTTCCCTTCCTCAGGTAACTCATATCCTTACTCCAGTAGATACTCTCAAAGCACAAGTTACAATTGACTTCAGCCATAACAATCATGTTTAGAGAAGGAAGTATTGCTAGCAAACAAAGAGATTTAAACCACTGCTTTCTAGTTCCTTGAAAGAGAGAGAGGAATAGGTCAACAGTCAAATTAGGGCACTTTTCTTGCTTAAGAGATCACCTCCAGAGATGGTAAGTCAGAGATTCTGCCCTGGGCCCTAGGGCAGAGAAAGCTCTGAGAAATTTCTGCTGTCTATCCAGTCATTTAGGCAACTTTTATTAGCAAGACAAGGCTACTCCTTTAAGGTACATTTTAAACTCACTAAGTATTTGAAACTCATAGGTCCTCCTAACAGCCACATCTACATAACAAAGGCACTCTTATCAATTTCCTATGCACCCATGAATGAAGAGAAAGGCTGACCAAAATAGTCCCATATTCTAGTTAGCATGTAAAAACACAAACGCAAGTTACTGATTGCTATTTTCCCCAGGGTAAGACAGAACAGTTGTTGCAAGTTGCCTTAGTCAGACTTTCTGGAAGGAGGAGCAGTCTGACTACAAAGGATTCTCAAATGAACTTCCAATAAGTTGGAAAAAAGTTTAAGGCGAGTTTTGAACTCACTAGCAGAGAGAAAAAGCCCAAATAAAGCTCAAGCTGGTTAAACAGACCAAAAAAAAAAAATCACCACATAGCACTTTTAAGTCCACAGTCAACATTCCAAGGTCTACAGCCTATCAGCAAAGGCATTTTTCTCCCCTACACACATAAATGATGAAGACTATGCCTAGGTGGGAGAAAAGGTTTAAGTAGTTTTTATTCTATCAAAGATTTGTTTTGTACATTTTTCTAGAGATCTGTCTTACTAGTAATAGAGAAAGCAGTCCAAACCTGTAGCTCAACTCTTAACAGAGGCTTAAGAAAGGGCTCTGACAGCATCCTTTCAGATCACTCTGAGACAGAGGATATCTGATGATCACTAACAGAGCTCCCCTTTCACCTCACTGAGTCCAGATAGGGACAAGATGTGGAGATTTTCTGCCGATCACCCAGACCGGCTGTCGGGATCTAGTTTCTTCTGAGGGACCTTTGGGTATCCACCAGAGAGTAGCCCTGGCCATGACCCCTCAGTCATCACCTCAGTTTCTGCTAGTTCCATGCAATACGAGATCTGTCTCCTAAAGGAACCCAATTGCCTATCTGGTCAGTGCTCCACCAGCCATTGGCATCAATGGGAGTGGGGATTCACCAGAGGGCAACTGGAGAAACCTGTCCTCTGCTTTGAGAGTGGCAGCTGAATTACTAGCTGGCAGAGTAACCACTGTTTGACATTCTATAAGGGACAGATAAAAGCCTGAACTGTCTTTTATTTGAGATGATTTTATAAGAGACCCGTTTTACAACATTTTTAAGCAACACATCCAAAACAAAAAAAGGTAATTTTAACAAAAAACAATTCATAAGGAAAAAAATTTGCACACATTTAAAACACAACTTAAAATTAAGACACTTTTGAAACAAAAGCCAAAACAAAGGCCAGAATTTATGAAACAAATTTTGAGAGTCTATGAAACAAAAGGTTACAGTCTATGAAGCAGAAAGACCAAAGTTAGAACCTATGAAAGAAAACTCTTATCTCCAACCAGTAGTCTCAGTGGAAGATCTCCAAAATGATATAGGGGGAAGAGATGTAACTCCCAAACCTATTAGATATTCAAAACAAGAGTTCCTGTTCTCTAAAATCAAAGAATGAATTTTAGGAACAATGGAAATTAAGAGTAGGAAAAATTTTTTAAGAGAAAAAAAGCTTCTGTCTAAGAGAGACAAAAAGGGACCAGAAAGTGGGTTGCCCTGATAGTTTGTTTTTTGCTGTTGAGTATTAAGAATTCTTTGTCTATTTTGAATAAGGTCCTTTATCAAATATTTGTCTTGCAAATATAGTCTCCCTGTCTTTAATATTTGATCATTTTCAGTCTATAGATTTTTCACTTCTTTTGCTGAATTTATTCCTAAATATTACCTTTTTGATAGCTTTTGTAAAAGGGATAGTTACCTTGATTTTCACCTTGGAAAAGTTCATTGTTATGGTAAAAAAATGATACAAGTTATCATTTTATGATAATCATTTTGTGAGTTAACTTTGTATCCTGCAACTTTATTGAATTTACTTATCATTTCTCTTAGGTATTTCTGTGAAATCTTATTATTTCTTATATAAAAGTATGTCCTCAGCAGTTAGCAACAGTTTAATTTCTTTACAATATTGTTTGCTTTTATTTCTTTCTCTTGACTTATGGCTCTGGCATAGACTTTTACCAATATGTTGAACAGAAGTGGCAAGAGTGAGTATCTGCTTTGTTCCAGATCTTAGAAAAAGAGCTCCAAAATTTTCACCATTAGTTTATTATTTGCCCTGATTTTATTACATATACCCTTTACTGTGTTGGAGTAAATTTCTTCTATACTTAATTTTTGATTTTTAAAAAATCAAGACATGATGTTGGAATTTGTCAAGTGCTTTTTCAGCATCTAGTATGATCATCATATGCTTTTTGCTCATTGTATTGATATGTATCACATTTGCAAACTTGTTGTGCATTCAACCCTCCTTGAATCCCAGAGACAAAAACCACTTGATGAAGTATAATCCCTTCAATGGACACTCTCTATGAGGACACTGCTCAGTGCTGCTTTGGGTCTCTATTCTCTGCATTTCAGTGCAGCACTTCTTAGCAGCCCCTAGTATTGCTTAGCTCAGTCTTTTGCTTCAGAAGGTGTAAACCATAAATGTCCATGGACCCATGTGGTGCTTGTTCGGCCAGATGTGTAGAATGCAAGAGCTATGGAGCATGACATCTACCTAGATTTTAAAAAACGTTTTAGACAGACTGAGTACATAGGCAAAGACTTGTCTCAGGGCTAGAGCCACCACAGAGAGCACTCCCACAGGGGACAGCCTAGAGAAGTCACAGGGGAAGGACTCGTCCCAAGACAGCAGAACTATAGAGCTACTAAAATGGAATATCATCCTGGGAGAACTGAAGTATGGGATCTCCCCAGGAAGCCACGGGGCAAGGCCTCCCTAGGCCTTGCTTCAGTGTGTCCAGGTTTGGGTGCATGTAATGAGATTATTCTGGAGTCTTAAGATTTGCTGTTTTCAGCCCTATTGGCTTTACAGTGATTTGGGGACTGTTACTCCTATCTTGCCTATTCTCTGTTTTGAAATGGGAATGTCTGTCTTCCTCCTGCCCCACCACTGTATTTGGAAGTAAGCAACTTGTTTTAATTTTACAGGCTCACAATTACAGATAATTTGCCAGAGGATGAATGGTATCTGAGAGTAATCTGTATCTGATTTAAATAAGACTTGAGATGTTTGACTTTTGAGTTGATGTTGGAATGAGTTAGGACTTTGGGGCAATGGAGATGAAATGAATCTATTTTGTGTATGAGAGAAACATATATTCAGAAGGGCCAGGAATGGAATGCTATGGTTTGAATGTTTCCTCCAAAACTCATGTGGAAATTTCATTGCCATTATATGTAAAGAGATAGGCCCTTTAACAAGTACTTAGATCTTGAAGGTGAAACCTTCATGAATGTAATGCTGTTATTAAGGGGATGAATTAGTAATCATGATAGTGGGTTTTTCTAAAAATGAGTTCTATCTTGCATGTTATCTGCTGACCTTCTGCCTTCCATTATAGGATGATGCAGTGAGAAGGGCCTTGCTAGATGCTTGCATCATGTCCTTGTACTTCCCAGCTCTAAAAGTACATAAACTTCTAAAGAAAGTACTATTAGAGGGAGGAAAACTAAAGATGTGAATAAAACCTTAGCAGCCATCAAGGCAAGACTTTCCACAAGCAAAATTTCTAAGACCTGCTCAAGGCTCAGATGATCCTTAGCAGTTTTACTAATAATGTATCTTCTAAGGTAGGTACATATATATGTAGGTATATATATATATATATAAAAGTTATAGTTATATATATATAAAAGTTTTTATATGAACTTGGATACCAAAATTTGTGTGACTCACTCTATTGTGATATTTGTTTTATTGTTCTGGTTTGGAATGAATCCTGCAATAACTCCAAGGTACACCTGTATAAAACCTAGCAGACAGCTCCAGTTAGTTTAGCTTGGCCAGTTACTCCAAGTAGGATCTAATCTCTGAAAGAGCAGGAACAATTTCCTCAACTAAAAACTGCAAAAAGACAGTGGAGAATAAAAAGGAGAATAACTGCGTAATTGCATAGAAAGGCTCATTCGGGAGACCTGTCTAGCTGTGGCCTCTGGAAACAGCTAGGAACAAAGAAGGACAGAGGGTGGCACAGGTGTCCCCAGGGGCCTGCTCTAGGGAGGACTCTGGCAGCTTTTGCACTGAAGACCAGATAGCCCAGGAAGCCACAGACTCTCATCAGTTCCCTTTATCATTCAGTCCAGCATGTGACTTGCAGCAGCCTGCTCCACATCAGACACCAGCAGCCACGGTCACTGGGGTAACTCATAGCTTTTGCCACTGTGGGTCCCAAGAAAGAGAGATGCTGCCACCCACTATCCCCAGAAGGAACTGTTCTGTACCACTTCCACCAACTGCAAGCATACCTAGGCACCAAGTGCTGCCCATGCTCCAGACTCTTAAAGGCAGCCTGTCTGTTCCCTAGCAGAGCAGCCCCCACTTCCAGGGAGCAGTCATATCTATACACCACGCTATAGCTCTTCTCACTTCCATATGCCCCTATTCTGGAGCCTATCTTTTGGCTGTACTATAAGCCCATATGTCTCATACATCTTTACCAGTTATGCAGTGGGGGAATACTTGCATTAGGACAGCAGTACTTTGCCACCCTAGGCCTGGGAACCCCAGTATCCCCATAGCACCTGGCTCTGATGGCCATTCCACAGATTCCATGCCCTAGTGTATTAAACAGCTGTGCAGCTATCACCATAAGCACAAATATGAGCTGGATGTAGCGCCACCAGGCAAGACTTCCTGGTGGGAGAAAAATCAGATCAAGTACCCATTACCTCAGTACCCATTACCATGAGAGGATCTCAATAGTCCTCCCTGCTTCACTGCACATACCACACCCATGCCCACTGAGGACCCTGAAATCATTAGCATCACTGAGTCAGGTAATGGAGTTGCACATAAATTGAGGAGCTATGCCTCCACCAGAATCAGACTCACGTTGAAGCAGGAAACTGTGAGGATCCCGGAAAGATCACTCTTAACACAAAGATAGGAGCAAAGAGTGGCTTTTAATGCTGCAGCTCAGGGATGAGTGACTCCTGTCAGTCTTAAGAGCCCCAAATAGTAGTTTGAGCTTCTTTTTACATCTATGAAGCTTAATTCCATTGGATTTTCCATGGGAATATAGCAAGCAGGATTTACACAAAGCAGAGCAGTGGGGGTGGGGGTGGGGTGAGCAAAAAGTGCCGGCAGAGTTTTCTGAGTTTGTTACACTCTTTTGGTGACAGATTACAGATGTTGTCATAGCTACTCAGGTACATTCTACAAAGAGCATAGTTACCTAGTTAACCCATGGTTGCCTAATAACACAGTTAATCCACAGTTGGGTAGCAATATAGTTAATCTGTAGTTGCCCAATTCCATGTGGAGGGGTGGTCTCCTCTCTCAACATCACTCATCTGGCACAATACAAGTCTTAATAAAATTAAGACTGAAACATCAAGTATCTTTTTCAGACATAATAGTTAAAAGTAAAAATCAATAACAAGAAGAAAACTGAAAAGTTCACAAATACGTGGATATTACACAACACACTATTGAATATCCAATAGATCAAGGTAGAAATCAAAAGAAAAATCAGGTGATCCCTTAAGGTAAATTAAAATGAAGCACAGTGTGCCAGACTGTTGTGATACAGCAAAAGTAGTGCTAAGAGGAAGGTTTATGGTGAAAATGACCTACATTAAGCAAAAAGACAAATCACAAAAAAAGTAACTTTATATCTTAAAGAAAATAACAAGCTAAACCCAAAGTTACTAGAAGGAAAGAAATAATAAAGATCAGAGAAGAAATAAGTGAAATAGAGACTAGAAAAATAATACCAAGGAACAACAAAACACAGTTGCTATTTTGGAAAGAAACAAAATTGTCAAGCTTTTAGTTAGACTAAGAAAATGAGCAGGAAGACAAATAAAGTTAGCAATGTAAAGAAGACATTATAATTGAAACTGTTATTGTGTAGAGTCCGAGCAGAACCCCCAAAGAGAAAATGGGGGGATCTCAACTCAAACTGCCTAGTACATTCTCGACTCACATCCAGGATAAAGAATTTCAGGATACGTTAGTGCAAGGCAGAGGTAGATTTACTAGGCAGGGTTAGACAGTAAGGGAGAATAAATAGGAAAGGACTCCAACTTGAGCAACAGAAGGGTTCCCTCTGATGAAGGGGTTTAGACTGGCCCACCCATAGAAGCATAAGGCCTCTGGGTGGGGGGATACGGGGGATTGAATCCAGGTTTTTCTCACTGAACTACAGCTGCAGCTGCCCCCTTCATTTTCAATTTAAAAAAAATTTTTTTTTGAGACAAAGTCTCACTAAATTGCCAACTTGAATTTGTAATCCCTCTGCCTCAGTCTCCTAGAGGGCTGAGATTATAGGTGTGTACCACCATGCCTGGTTGAAGCCAGATTTATAGATTAGCTGAGATAGGCCAAGGTCTGGTGGATCAATATCTCAGTTCTCATTTTTTGTAGTTCCTCAGGAATCCTGTGGCTTAGTGACAACTTAATTTTCATGAGATGATTGCTCTTGCTTGGTGCCCCATTTACAGTCATAGGGTAATCGGTCCTATTTGGGGGAAGTGAACTCATCATGGGGTAGTGTGCAAGGCTCCACTTTTCCTGGATCTTGAGGAGATTGTAGGTTTAGAGACTTCTAGGCATCAATCCAGGGGTTCTGGAACTGGATGTTGTAAAATGCTGACAGGTGTTGGTGAAAATCCTGAAAATGTACGTTAGTTACTCTTATCTTGGTGTTCTCAGTCTTGAAAGGGGGTGAGATGGACTAGATACATTTAGGACTAATAAATCTTGGACTGTAGACATTCTTTAATTAAAGTGCTTGTTTGCAGAGCTGAGCAAAGATCTGACCCAGAGTTGTAAGATAAGGGAGATAAAAAATTGAATTTCTTTGTCTTCTGTCTATATTTATTTCTTCTATCCTGCCTCAAAACCACAGAAATAGGAAATATCATAAGAGATTAAAATGAACAAATACATGGAAACAAACTGGATAACCTAAAAGAAATACATAGATAAGTTCCTAGGCACGTACAATTTACCAGGACTGAACAATAAATGGAAAATCTGAACAGAATTATACCAAGTTTCAAGACTGAATCAGTAATAGCAAGCCTCCCATCAAAGCAAATCTCAAGACTTAATGACTTCACTGCCAAATTTTATTAAATATTAAAAGAACTAATACCAGTACTTAAGCTTTTCCAAAATGTTGAAGAAGAGGGAATGTTTTCAAACATATTTTATGAGTCTAGCATTACCTTGATATTAAAGTCAGACAAGGATATTATAAGAAGAGAAACCCACTAATCTTGGTGAACATTGATATAAAAATTGTCGACAGGGGCTGGGGATTTAACTCAGTGGTTTCTCTGCCTGCTATGCAAGCACAAGGACCTGAGTTCGATCCCCGGTACCAAAACAACAACAACAAAAAATTGTCAACAAAATACTATAAAATCAAATTCAACACACATTAAAAGGATCATTCATCATGATCAAGTGTAATGATGTAAGGATGGTTCTACATTCACTAGTCAATATATGAGATATACCTACCACATGAACAGAACTATAATGGAAAACAAAAACTATATTATCATCACAACCAAAAGTACTTGCCAAAATTCAACATTTTTTCATGATAAAATTTTCATCAAGTTAAATGAGCTATAATTCAACATAATAAAAAGTCATGTATGACAAAACACACAAAATATTCAATAGTGAAAAGTTGATAATTTTTCCTCTAAGATCAGGAACAAGAAGGAGGCCTATTCCTACCACTTTCATTCTACATAAGTCTCAGCTAGAAAAATTCAGCAAAAGAAAGTAAAATGCATCTAAACTGTGTTTGTTGGCAGATGACATGATAATTTATATAGAATCACCACCCCCAATCTATTAGGACCGTAAAACAGTTAAAGTGAATACACAGATTTAGTAAAACTGGAGGTAGAAATATCCAACATATAAAAGTCAGTTGCATTTCTGTATACCAATAATGATGAACCCCCAAATGGGATCACGAAAATAATCCTGTTTATAATATCATAAGATATAAGGATAAATAAATATAAGAATATAAGAATAAATATAAGAATAATAAATATAAGAATATAAGAATAAATTTAAAAATTTTGTACATTGAACTATAAAATACATTGATAAGGGAAATTGAAGAAGACACAAACAAATGCCAACTTGCCCCATGTTCAAGTATGGTACTAGCATAAAATTAGACACATACACTGATGGAACAGAGTAGGGAGCCAAAAAATAAATCCATGCATATATAGCCAATTTATTTTTGTCAAAGTGACCAAGAACACACTTTGTGAAATTAGTTTCCTCAGTTTATGATGTTATACAGCTAGATACCCATATACAGAAGAATGAAAGTAGACCCTTATTTCAAAGCATATACAAAAAACAACTCAAAAGGGGTTAAAGACTTAAATGTAAGAATAGAAACTGTAAAACTACTAGGAGAAAACATAGGCAAAAAGTTCTATGGCATCATTCTGGGGAATAATTTAATTGAATGTGAACCCAAAGACATAGGCAACAAAATTAAAAATAGATATATGAAATTACATAGAATTAAAAAGCCTTTGGCACAAAGTGAGGAGATAACCTATACAATAGTAGAAAATATTTGCATATCCTAGGTCCAATAAGCAGTTAATAAACAAAATATATAAGAAATTTGAACAACACAATACTAAGACAGCAAAATTCAATTTAAAAATGTGTGAAGTTGAGTGTAGTGGCATGTCTGTTATCTAGTAATCTGGGGGACTAAGGGTAGTGCATCACAAGTTTGAGCCAATCTTGAGAAAATTAGCAACTTAACAACTTAGAGAGAACACGTCTCAAAAAACAAAAATTAAAATGGGATGGGGATGTAGTTCAGTATGAAGGCTCTGGGCTCAATCTCCAGTCCAAGAAAGAAAGAAAGAAAGAAAATTACATATAATAATAGATATGTGTCAAAAGAAGACTTGCAAATATCCAAAAATAGATGAAAAATTCTCAACATCATTAATTATCAGGGTAATGCAAATTAAAGCCACATTGGGATATTACATCACAATTTTTATAAAAATGGCCAAAGATAAGTGTTGGTGAGGATGTGAAGAGAAGAGAATTCATGTACACTGCTGATGGGAATGAAAATTAGTACAGTCATTATAGGAAAACAATGTTTTTTCAGAGCAATTGAAAATAGAACTACAGTACCGTGGGATCCAAAAATTATACCATTTTCTTTGAATATATGGCTATAGAAAATAAAATCTGTGTTGATAAAATATGTATGCTTCCACGTTTATTGCAGCATCATTGGCAGTGGCCAGGGCATAGAAACAATTTAAGGGTAATGGACACTTCAGGTAATAAAATGAAGAGAGAGAGAGGAGAGAGAGAGAGATTAAAGAGAATACATTTTTTTTGTACTGAATTTGTAGACTGCTTTTATTGTCATTATTTCCTAAGCAATACAGTAAGTATAACCACTATTTACATAGCATCTACATTATTTAAGGTATTATAAGTATGCAGGGGTGATTTAAAATATACAGGAGAATGTATACAGGTTATATGCAAATACTAGGACATTTTATATAGGGGAGCTGAAAATTTCCAGATTTTAGTGTTCTCTGGAAGTCTTAAACTAATCTCCCATGGATACTGAGGAATGGCTTTATATGACAACCTTAGCTAACTATTTAAAAATGATTGATTTGTACAACAAGTATTTGTAAATATCTATTAAATAACAAGAACTTTGCTAAGTTTTACAGAAATAGTGAACAAAAATTATACAAAGTTTACATTTTCAAAGGGAGGAGAGACAACAAACAACAACAAAAAGATATAAATGAATAATGAAATGTATGTGTATCTACATAATGGAATGCTATTCATTCTTAAAGAAAAGAGAGACCCTGTCATTTGTTGATGATTTTGAAGGGTTATGCTAAGTGAAAAAAGGCAAACAAAGAAAAAATACTTCATTACCTCACTAGTATATGGAATCTAAGAGTTGAACTCAGAGTAGAATTGTAGTAACCAGTGGCTGAGGGTAGAGGAAGAGGGCATTTTGGTCAAAGGGTACAGACTTTCTGTGATAAAATGAGTAAGTCCTGGAAAACTACTATCCAATCCTATCCTATCCTATCCTATCCTATCCTATCCTATAGTGATTATAGTTAATAATAATTACCGTGATTGAATATGGTTTGTTCCTCTGAAACTCATAATGGCATGCTGTCTCCATTGTAAGGTATAAAGGGGATAGAAACTGAATCTGGATGTGGTATTTAGACATGGATCCTTTGGGAGTCACTAGGGTCAGATAAGGTCATCAGGGTGGGGCTGCCACTATTAAATACTGGTGGTAGCTTTGTAAGCAGAAGGAGAGAGACCACAAGAGAGACACACACATATTCTCCGTTTCTCTTGGCATGTAATGTCCTGAGACACCCTGGGATTCCACCAGCAAGAAGACCATCATCACCAGATATAGTTCCTCCATCTTGGCCTAGAACTGTGAACCCAAATAAACCTCTTTTTCTCATAATTTACTCAGTCTGTGGTATTTTTGTTAACAACAAAAAATGGAATAGGGTGCAAATGTACACTATACTTATAATTCACTATGAAGGTAGATAGAGTATTCTCATCACATACACACAAATGCTGAGGTAATAGATATGTTAATTACTTGATTGTAGTATCATTTCACAATGTATGCACATAAACTAAAACATCAAATTGTACACCACATGTATATACAATTTTAGTATGTACATATTTCAATAAAAGTGCTAACATTTAAATACAAATTTGAAGATAATTTTTTTCTTTTTTTTCCCCATACTGAGAATCAAACTCAGGACCTCGAACTTGAGAGGCAAGCACAGCACCAGTAAGCTAAATCCTTGGTCCTTTAAATAAAAATGTAATGTAATTGTCATAGATTAAAAAAATAAAATGGGCAACATTTATGAAAAATCTCTAAAATTGGTCATACTTTTTAGCCAGCAAAATGAGGAATCTTTCCAAAAATCTCTCCTAAAGAAATAGAGATGTACAAAATATTTACATAAAGTTATCAATGTTAGAAAAATATAAGCTAATAAAAGTAAGAATTAAATAATTTGTGTTATATTCATATGCACAATATAACAGAGATCATGTTTTAGGATCCTAATATCACAAGAAATTATTCATACTATATTATTAACTGAAAACAGCAAGCTGTGAATTGTCTAGAGCTTGTTCCTTATTTTGTAAAACCAAAACCAGACCATAATAAAATTATTGAAAATATTACTAATAGTATAGTTCCCTCCGCATAAAAGATTTAAGGATTTTTGATGGATTTTATTTTTTTCTCCCTTGTACTTTTCTGTTAATTTTGATTTTTGTGGTGGACATGTGTTTTCTTCATTATAATGTTAAAGATAAAAGTAATTTCACATTTTTTCTTGTAATTTCTTATCTAGTCCTCTGTACATAGCTTAAATAGCTAACCAATCTTCTTTTTTTAAATTAAATTCTTTTATTGGTACATTGTAGGTATACAACACAATTACATTTCTCATTGGGAATTGTACCTTTACATAATGCATCTTGGTTCTTATTTTTTCCCCATTCCTAGCCCTCCCTTCACCCCCTCTACCCTTCCCTATTTACAAAGACTTTATTTCCATTTTTTCCATTTCTCATCATTTTTCCTTTCCCTTCTTTCCTTTCCCCTGCCCCTTCCACTACCCCTAAGATTTTGGACCTTTTCTTCCTATTTTGCATTATTGATTATTCATTCTAATCATTTAACCAATCTTCTGAAGTGCTCTTACTTCTATTTATCATTCTGAGATGTATATAAAGACATTTCAAAATGCATTTATCTTTAAAACCATTTACTTTTTTAGCTATAGAAATTTGATCCTGCAGTTTTTGTTTCTGCAATAATTGTACATATCTCCACTTTAAATAATCTGCACTAAAATTCACTGAAAGGAAAAAATGTCTAGTAGTCATTATAGGGAACCCACAGTAAACCCTTCTGGATGTGAAATTTCAAATGTTAACAGAAGTTCATGATTTGCCTTCTCTTACGATGTCTATCATCCGTGGGATATTAGTCAGCACCATGAATGGCTCAACAATGAAACTGCTGGGTAGATTTACAAGGATATGGGAAGAACACAAAAAGTGATATCAAGAGGGCTGATTAACTAAAGGAGTAGCAGAATGGTGTTGTGTGGGTGGAAAGCCAAGAACATTTTTGTTTTCAAGCAACAGGCTTAGGGAAGAAAGACAGAAAATAAATTGAAACAGAGCAAACCCACTGTATTACTCAAGAGAACATGTTACTAAATCTGCCTTCTCAATCCACAGAAGTTTCAGAGGCTCAAGATTTTTTACTGTTTGGTTCAACCCAGACAAAACACTTAGCATTGCTCATTAATGATTCATTTTTCATGGTTGGCTCTTAAAGACACTTCAATTTTATTGATGCTAATGAGCCCACTTCTGTATACCAGAAGTTGACAGAAAAATATGTTGTTTACCTTAAAGAGCAACAGAGGAATCAAAAAAATGTAGAGGACTAGGATGAATGTAGAATTAAATAAGTGAAAATTGCAGCAAAAATCATTAAGATGAATCATCTTAATTTTGCAAGGATTTACCACATTTTTAACAAGAAAGCTCCAGTTCAGAAGAAAAGTTATTAAAAATAAGCTTCTTGGAGGTAATTACCTTAAAAAAAACCAATATGGAAAAGACTTTTTCACAAAAAAATTAAAGACTTAGAAAGATTGTATGTCTAGTAATAGGGCGATGGTTATACATTATAATTGTATAATAGTCATATTAATAGTATATAAATATTAAAATAATAGTTATAAACACTATACAGTAGCATATATTTATGTTTTAATGACATTTAAAATAAGATTAAACTTTATATATACAAATATAATTTATCTATATTTATATATCTATAAATAAGTAGATAATACTTTTCCAAATTTTCCAAACTATGGTTATATAAAAAACAAATTTTATAAATCCATTCACATTATAAAACTTAAAATATATTTTAAATGCCATTGTCCTCCAAGAATTCTCAGGGAGAGCTGACTTCTTCTAGTTAGAATTATATGCATCTGGGAATTAATTTAAAAATAAAAACATTGTAAAGATAAAAGTTAATATCATTACCATGTCTATTATTCATAGTATAGAGTTGTGAATACAATAAACACACACTCAATAGGTGCTTATAAAGATTCACACAGATTAATGATACATGACTCAAATGATAGTTCTTCATGACTACTTAGGGACCTTAAGTGAAAACCACAAAACAAGGTTGTCTTTAGAGGAAACATAAGGCTCACCGAAGTTCCCAAATTTATTTCAAAGGAGGTTTGTAAGGAACAGAGGACCCAAGAATCTATAGGCAGTGTGGGAGAGGGTGAGGGATGAGCTTTGAAGTAGAGGAAAGAGAGCAGGGATAGGTTCAAGAAGGGTATGATGGGTTCTTATGAGCCTCAGTTCTGTAATTATTTTTATTTAACAATTGCTGGAAGAGCAATATCCTTTCCCTCAGACCATTTCCTTGAGGAGATGCCAGGACCATTCATCGCTAGAGAACTTTTCCTGCTCACTGGCAGAGGATGCGATCAAGTTCAAACTTGGGAACCTGAGTTTGACAAAAGGAGAGTTAAGGCAACCACTGGGTAAGCTGGATTTTAAGTGGTTCTTGGTGTTTGTGTTGAGGATATAGAATCTGTTTGAGAGGATTTACAGAAGCTGCCCTAATTTAAAAAGCTTAGTTTCACAGGTAAAATGATCCTTCAACTTTTGTAAGCAAAAATAAAGTTTACAAAAAGTCAGGCTTTCTTTATAGAAACCATCCTTCTGCAGCAAATATGATCTAATACCTCCCCTTAGCACCCAAATTTGCCTGCCTGTAGAAATTCCTGTGTATGCCCAGTTTCCTTGCCTAAGTATTTCTGGCAACCCTTGGGAAACGTTCACATGCCATAGCAATTGAGAATGGCAATTGTTGTTACTTTAGTCATCTGGCTGCTGCTCTGCCCAGTTTTCTTCACCCTATAGCTTCATGCATCAACTTTCCTCAAGGTCGACATAGCCATGTCCCCCAACCCCTACAAATGCCAGTTAGATGGCTCAAGGCTTTATGAAGGTTCCAGGGTTTCAGAAGGGAGTCACAGGAAAGAGGATGCAGAAAGGATTCCAAATTAGGCAGCTTTCAAAGCTCCTCTGTGAGATCACCTACACTGTGTACCTTTTGCAGCTCTTGACTACCCTCTTAGTGAAGCTACTGTCCACTGTTTCACCATTCACAATGGAGTGCCATTAAGCACATCTTTCTTATGCAGAATCTAGGCTCCCAAACCCTAAAAGCCTCCCAACGTACACATTTACCTACTAGCTTTTCAGGATACTGAGGATAATCATTCCTTAAGAGAAAAGGCCACATTAAGTAAGGTTTGCCCTGAAGGCTCGAGAACAACTCAGAACATTACAGTTCAACAATATATGTTTTCTGAATTCAGTCTGTTCAAACATTAACAACACCAAATGTGCGATAGAGCCCAGATCCAAAGATGGACTACCTCAATCACGACCTGTTCTTTTTTACATTTTCTGTCGAAGCGCAGGCTAAAAAGAGTATTGGAATTCCACACATGCCTCTCTTTGATGCAGGCTTATTCACCCTGTCTCTGCAACTCCTGGACCAGAATGGTGACACAAGAACAACGTATTGTTCTGTGACATGAATCCATGTAAATGACCAGAACATTATAAATTCACCCTAGGGAAGAAATATTTCTCTATTGACAGCATAAATGAGAGAAACACAGATCTACTAAAAGATCTGCCCAATTTACATTTCTAAATAGAACCCCTGGCTTAGGTTGGAGCAGATTGTATCTGGGTCTGTATTTAGGTCTTTCTCAGAGCTGTGGGAGGGGATTACATAACCAGAGGATACACTCAAGTGCTTTTCACAGAACTAAAACACAATCATTCTTCAAAGAAAACTCAAGTTCTACCTTTGAAGAAAGACTCTGCATGCAACTTTTCTAGCTTTAAAATAAAACATACTAAAGAAGAGTTATGAGGAAAGACTGGCCTTGGCAGATATTAAAATGCATTATAAAAGTATAGTAATTAAATCAGTTTATACCTAAGGCAGACATAGGAAAATCAATGAAATGGATTACAGAGTCCAGAAGTATATCTACCTATGTTTTAGAATTTGAAATCAGCAAGACAAAATTAGGGCAGTAATAAATTATGTATATTTGGACAATTAAAAATTTGGGGAGGACATAGCTAGATCCTTATACCTTATACCAAAATAATTCTAGAAAATTAAAACACATATACTTCAAGAATTAACTCATAAAATGCTGTAAGAAAATATTAGTGATTTAAAAAATAATTTTGGATGAGGTGAAGTAAGCTCTTGACCTGATATAAAACCAGAAGTTTTAAATTGCAAAGTTGATGAGATGGGCTATATTTAAAAAATATAAAGACCTCAATAGTGTAATAACACTGTAAACAAAGTGAAAAATGTAAACACATATGTTAAACATATACTAATTATATATATATATATATTCTTGAAAACTGAGAAGAATAAATGAACAATACAAGAAAAATGAGTAATAGTATGAACAGATCATTCACAGAGGAAATTGAGTTTATGTGCATATGTTTCTTGTATGTATACACAGGGCATTAAATCCATATTATTAGTGGATTTATTCTCAACTTTATTCATAATTAAATAAATGTAAATAACAGCAATAAAATACAATTTCAACACACTGGTGAGTACTGAGCATTGGAAGGGATATATAAAAGCAAACACTTCACTTACAGCTGTATTATTGAGGAGAAGATCGCACTACCAAAATTTACAATGTGAGTACTCTAAGCCAAAGACTCCACTTCTGAGATATACTTGCTTAGTTACACAAAAATATATGTATAAATAATTTAACTTCAGTATGGCTTGTAATAACAAGCAACTGGAACTTACCTAATGGTCATTAAGAAGAGGAATTCATTAAATAAACTTCTGCTCAAACACTGGCCCTTAAAAAACAACAAATTAGATGTGAATGGGGAAAAATGTACCAATACATTGAGTTAAAAAAAACAAACCAAGTCATGGAACAAACAAACCAAGTATGTTTTCTGTGATTTCCACTAAACATTTTTAAAAAGCATTGTACACAGTTATAGTTTCATGTCTGAATCAGTTCCCCAGGGATATAAAATGCACTGTTAAATGTGGTAAACTGTGTCAAGGGTGCATGATGGGAAGTTAGGTGATAAGGTGAGGAATTTAGCTTTCATCATATGCTACTTCAAATAAGTGTTTACTGTAAATATGTAACAATTTTATAGAACATAACATTTAGTATTTGAGTCCAGTTCAGGCTAGGGGAATACATTATATGGAGAGAGTCTAGGTATTTGTATTTGCCTCGAGATTGAGGGAACCAGATGGAGTCAGAAGCACATATAGTCAGTGTAGGACACTTTACTTGCTTCCCTCATGCCATCCTAGGGAATAGCGTCACCAGGTACCTTCCTCATTGTTTCCTACCCCTGCTCATGGTGGTGGTGTTGGGGAAGGTAACATGCTCTTGCCAGAACATATTTTCTTACTTCCTCTTCCTTGATCTTTGGCCACCCTGATATTCCTTCTTCCTTCTCTCCTTCCTTCCCTTATCATGGCTCGCCCCTGCTGTTGTGCAGTACAAAGGATGGTTCCTAACAGTTCTCCCTCTCTGAGGCTCCACGGAAAGCCAGCTCTGCCCTGGGTTGGGATACCAGCCTATCATAAAACCCCAGATTCACTTTATTTTGGAAAAAAAATTAAAAAGATAGTGCAAGAAAGAGATTATTGTAACTGAGAAGATTCAGCCAAAGCTTTCTCTACTTGGGATCCAGCATTAAAATTCTGAAATGGTAAGAAACATTCCAGTTTTAATTACTATAAATGCTCTTGTACTAATGGGAACAGCTTGAAAATTGCTCAGGGAATGTTAAGAAAAAACAAAAAAATCATCGACACAGACCACATTACTTATTTTGATGGTGAGAAATTACTGACTTAAAGAACTCTGGAATTTGACAAGTCTAATATTTTGCCTATTCTTTTTTTCTTTTCCTTTCTAGGAATCCAGACATGAACTGTTAGGTTGAGTTTTCATAACTGCCTGAGGAGGTAGCTGTGGAATATTCTCTCAGCTTTATTTCCTTTTCTTCTACCCTGAAAGAAGCATTTAGGCTCCAGTGAGTGATGTGGAAATGATAGGATTCTCATGACAGGATGGGAGGTTAGGGACCTGGAAAGTTTCATTATGGATAAGTCACTGCTCTGAAGGAGAAGCACAAGGAAGCTCTGTTTGACTTTGCTCCTGGTGAAGGAGGCTCTCTGAACTGCACTAGGCATGGAAGGAAACTGTCTCTTCCCTGAAAATTTTGTCAGCCCTTGAGAATTCACTCTCCACAGCTGTAATAACTTGTATTTGAGGTACATGGCTCCCATAGGGTGGGAAAATGCTAGTGTGTATACCTGAAACTCTCCTCTCGCTTTCTCTCTCTCCCTCCCATCTCTTTTCCTCCCTCTCTCTCTTTCTATTTATGAGGTGTGGACAAGAAAAACTTGGAGTAATTCTATTATTTCTTATTTGGACTATCAAGGAAGGATCACTGGTTCAGTTGCCTAGGCTAGGAAGGGGCATATTCTCAGTCCTTGTCATTGTAATGCTGCAACACACCTATATATTCATACTATAGTGTGTGCATACGTGCATGAGTATCTGTGTGTGTGTGTGTGTGTGTGTGTGTGTGTATGAAAGAGAGAGAGAGAGAGAGAGAGAGAGGGAGGGAGGTGATAGAAATGTGAGAGGGAGGTTTGGGCTTTATCCAAATTAATTCAGACAAATGAATTTTTCCCCTACATTTGTTAGGCGTGAGCTTGTATGTTATGCTCTTAGTTAGTGTATAAGCTAATTTCTAGTGAAATTGTTTTTTATTTTTTAAAAAATCAGAATATATTTTCCAAACAATCTCATTGGTGAGATGTTATTGGTGACAATAGAGTGAATCAAATGACTAAGAATGTCTGTCTCCTAGCTAGACCTAGTCATCTATCATCTCTGGAAAGTTCTCTAGGAGAGTGCATCCATGTGCCTTACTCTCAATTTATATATAGAGAGAAAATTGACAAAGCTACATGTTTGATAGTTGGAATTAAACTTGAGGTCTCAGTACACAGAATTCTGGTAAAGCTGACTGAATTGTATGAGCATAATTTCTATTTTCTGTCAGCTAGTTATATCTAATCCATCATATCTGTCAGCTGCAGGGAAATGGAACTACAGAGAGAGGGAGACTGGATATAAAAGTGCAGTTGTTTCCAATCTAGTATTTAAGATGACGTAAGATGCAACTAGAGCTGTTGCTTCATTAGGCTGTTGACAGGAGAGAGGGCAGAACTGTGAAACCAAACAACAACAAAAACAAGCCTTGTGCCAATTTACCACTCCAGTTGTATGAGAATAGGAAAGCAGAACAAATCTCAAGTGCATTCCATTATACAACGACCCCACCCAGGGGTAAAGTATACCAATGGTGTCCTGCAGTCTGACAATCAGACCATTTCCAATTGTCACTTCTGATTCTGGTAGTGTTTGCTATGGGAAAAGAAAGCTAAGAAGCCTATGAATGTGTAGTGTTGGAGGAGAAAGAGGAAGTGCCAGAGCTTTCCTTCTTCCTGGAAGCTTTTGGGGGACCTTAGAAATAATTCTTTTTCTATTTACACATTTTGGAGAGTAGGAAATTTATTTAAAGGAAGTGAACTACCAGCAGAACCAGGATTAAAGCCAAGGTCTTTGCCCTAAACCACTTGCATATGTGAAGGCTGCAGCAATAACTCTGCAAACCTCAGGACAGAAGAGCTCTGTTTGGAAACCATGAGCTGTCCAGGTCTATCTGACAGGTTGGAACATATTTTAGGGACGTATCATTTAAACAATCCCACAAGATGACAGACTATTACTCAGTTCAAAAATTGTGGCTTTGCTTGTACAGTATGATGCAAATTTAAGTGTTTATATGGATGTTTTTCCTGAACATGTCACAAAGTCCTGAACACTGCAGAGAAGAATTTCTATTAGACATATGAATGAATATTTTTCTTTTTAAGTTTGGGCTTTGTGGCTGTGTCCATTGAAGTATGTTAGATATCAAACTAACTGAATTAAATGTGATGGTTTTAAAAGCTTACCATAGCCTTTTCACAAACGACTGTCCTCATTTAACAAACGCATGGAGGTGAATAAGGTAGAATCTTTCCAATATAAAGACTGTCCTGCAGAGTCATTTCATAAAAATAAACCTATTGCAGCCAAGTTATTCCCACTCTTGTCTGAAAAGCAAATGAAGGTTGTGAAGCATCCCTTTAGGAACCAGTCTCGTGGGGGTGGAATCGGCATGTCTGTGATTCTGTCTTTATTTCTGATTATGGAATCTATTTATAACAATACCCAGGAAAGGTTTTGGAGGAAGAGTCATGAGCTGGGTGGGAGAAGGTGGTAAGTAAGGAAAACTTACCAAATGTAACCAACTGACCTTAAAGTAGACTTTGGCATAAATAAAAGGAAGTAAGTAGTTACTCCACATTTGCAGAGTCTAGTTAGACCAATAGATTTCTAGAGGGACTTAGATCTAATTTATTTCTCATATGACAGAAGATTTGGGTGCATCTTCGGTTCATTAATACATAGAGCCTTTTTGGGGGGGGTACCAGGGATCGCACTTGGGTCCTTGCGCTTGCGCAGCAGGCGGCGAAATCATACAGAGAGCTTTTGAAGTGGTCCTCCTATAACTGTATCATTGGTGTATATTTATCATAAATTAGATAAACTTGTTCTGATTGTGAGAGTCAAGATTTTACCCTCTGCTTAGGTCAACAGTAGGGGACATGAAATTGGAGTATGAGAAACCTTTGACTTTGGATGCACATTTTGACATTTAAATTGTGAACTCAAACTCACTATTTCTCTGATAAAGGACTTTAGGCAAGTTAATTTCTTTTGTGCTATAATTTTTCCAGTTAGGATCTATTTCACTTGTCCTTCAAAAAATAGGATGATTAATGATGACTAAATGAGAGGACGAGCATAAAAGAAATAGTCATAGACCTTGACATATGTTAAACTCAGTAGATGCAGGTGGTTAAATAAGTAACTTCTGGTGCACTGTATGAATTTAGAACATTATCGTAATTTCTCTTCTTTTCTACTTTGAATCCAACAGTTTACCTCACCTAGAATTACACTGCTATTGACACCTTTAGTCATTTTAAACTAAACTAAATATTTTTATAACCAATACATTAATTTTGTGTTTTATAGCTCATGTCACCAAATAAGGACAAATATTTCCTATAAGTGAGATTCTCTCAGTACAGTCAATAAAATTCCTGACAGACCAAGAATCTAAGAGATTCTTGCATGTGCTGGTATTTAGAATATGTTAGATTGGACTATTCAGAATATAGAACAGTCAAGGGCTCTTTTCATTGAAGTTATTTGGAAGTGCAGCTTGAGATTAACTTAAATGAGGACCCCTGGGCTAGAAGCAAACGAAGTATTTATGAAAACCATATCAACTCTTCCATCTAGTAAAATATGTTCCCATTATAAGGATGAGACTTCTCAATGGCTGGTGATGAGACCCATTCTTGGAGAGTGCCCATTGGCAGTTGCTAGAAGATATTGCAACTCTTCCCTGAGAGATTGTATAGAGCAGGCTGTGCCCTGCACTTAGTTCTTCCATCTTGAATAGAATAGTAGTTTTCTGGCTGTTGCTTACCCTGAGTCACTCTATTTTATAAAACGGCAGTTTGTTCCACTTTGAGTGCAAATGCTGAGAAGAGAGTGACTTGATAACTTGGGTATGTCCATTATCTCCAGGTGTGGGACACACTACACTTACAAAAAAACAAAAAAGCCTCATAAACCACCCCTTTCCAAACCAACTCCCAGCTGGACAGAAGAATCATAAAGCATGAAAGGATGAATAATCATAGTAATGAAAATTACCACCTGTAAACATATCAAATTAAATCAGAAAACAAAGCCTGTGAGCTTATTAAACTCACCAGAGCAAAGAATGATGCACCCCTCCCTCACTTGGATCATAGAAAAGGAGAGGGACCCAACACTGGGTACAGAGGTATCATACACAAAGCTGTCAGCTCATCAAACCATTCAGTGAATTGAATGCTTCACGAGGTTGACAGGTGATGAACTCTGGCTCTCTCCACAGGTTTCAGCTTGGCACTATCTCCTTGTTTGCTGTGGCTCCTGGAACTGCCTGCTATCCAGACTCAGGCTTTGAGCCAACTCTGCATTCTTCATAAACCCTGCATGCTCCTCAAAGAAGCTCTGCCAGTTCAATAATTTAATCTGGCCACTTGTGGTGACTTTTCACACCTTTGTTATTGCTTTTAATTCTTCTTCTTTTAATCCTGTAGCTACTGTTAACCTTTTCTTAGGTGTCCTATAACCTGCATATTATTGTGTGAAGTGTGATGTGTGACTGGAGTGTAATAGATATTAGTAATTTAGTCTGGAGTAAAAGAATCTGTGATTGCTTGGCTCTGTGGCTACTGTGTGAATACTGAATGCTTGGCCAGATAAGGCTGATGAAATAGACATAGCATATGAATTCATTGTTATTCAATATATTCTGTCATTGTACAAACATACAAATGTGTTCAGTCTATGTTAATGGCAAAGCTCACTCATGAAAAATATTCAGTGACCTGAAGGAACACCAATAAAATATTTGAAAGAAAAAATTGTTAATTGTCCAATCAATGTGTTTTTAGTGAAAAAAGGGAGGATTTTAAGACACTACAAACAGAATGAGTCTTAGAAATTAGTGTTCAGTATGTTTCCACTCTACTCTTTCATTTATTAGGAATTTCCTGTATGGCAGGTGCTATACTAGCCTTTTTGATATATGTCTTAGTCAGTTTTCTCTCATTGCTGAGACAAAATTAAAGGAGAAAGGGCTTATTTAGCCCATAGTTTGTAGAGCTAAATCTGTATAATATGTACATAATTATGTACCTAATCAGTACATAATCTTCTAGCTCCAAGGCAGAGAGGCACATGGCAGAGGGGCATGACAGAGGAGAAAGAGTTCATGGCACCCGCACAGTAGCAAAACAACCAAAGGACCTTAACAGCATCTTTCTCCCCCTTTTATCCCATCCAGACTACCAGGGTTGGGGTGATGCCAAACCAATCATTCATGTGTACTAGTTTAGTAATCACAGGCCCTTAATCCCAGCATCACACACTCTAGATTCAGTCACCTCTGAAAAACATCACCTATGACTGCATGAGGCCAGTTTTCTTTTTATAATAACCCTGGTGTGTATTATATTTGATTTTAAAGTCAAGAAAGCTGAAGACTTGAGAGATTAAAGTTGTAGTTGATGGCAGTGGAGTTCATTTTTAAACCTGTCTTGTATGAAAGACCAAGGTCTTAGCCACTGTAATAAAGCTTTGCACATTAGTTCAGGTGTGCGTTTTGAGTGGGTGGACAGGTTATTTTCAACCTTTTGTCATATGCTCTTATTGTAGTTAACAAGTCCTGGGGCCTCTGAGAGAGCCTTAGCAGTATAAATTTGAGCAAAGAATTTCTTTGCTTTTTAGACTTCCGGTGAATCCTACAGAAGAAATTATGGAATAAATGTGGATAAGAAAGTTTTTTTTCATCCAATCTGCTCATCTGTGTCTTTTAATTGGAGAATTGAGGCTGTTGAGGTTGAGAGATACTACTGAGATGTGAGAAGAAGAGGGAGGGTGGGGAGAGAAGAAGATTAAAAAAAAAAAGAAACAAGCTATATTATGTACATGTACTAACTGCCTAAGTTGATTGTAAAATGAAGGTACTGCAAACATGTACTAATAAAATAAAATTAAAAAGAAAGTTTTATCTGGTTTCCTAAAATGACAACAGAACCAGACTTGATTAAAACATTTTCTTTCCTAACTCATTCATTCTTCAAGGTGTATTTAGTGCCTACTATCTTACAGGCACACTTCTAGGCACCTGTGTCACATTAATGAGAAGTCTTATTCTAATTTTATATTCTATATTCTGAAAGTATGAAAGTTATTCTGAATTTTAAAGAGGAGTGGAGTTTGCTAATTTGAAACTGCACTAGAGACATCCCAATGACTTGATTGCTTTTGTAGTCTACAGTGAAATTTCTTCTTTGTTCCTTGAGTATAAATAAATGTCAGATATACTGAAAAGAGGTTGAAACTGATGTGTTTCTATCAACAAATTCGTACTGGTTGAATGTAGTAGGATCATACAGGTTCAGAAATCACTCACTCTCCAGACGTGTCACTGTGCTTGAATCATTTGTGACCTATGTTGGTACTTTAAGTATTCTTTGGATTCTTAAAGTATTAAAAATATAAATACAAACGGGAGCCTTAAACTACTGTTTCCTTCGAGAGTAGAAATTCAGATAAATGTGCCCAGAGGTTTCCTGTAGACAGACAAGTATGAGAATAATATAGGTTTTTAAATTTGGTAAATGTTTACGCTGAAGGACTATAAACAATGCCCACCCCTACCCCTCCAAAAAACAAACAAACCCCAAACAAACAAAAAAACCTAAAGGGTTTCTGAAATCTGTCCTCTCCACAAGGCTCCTGAATAAGAAGTTAAACAGCCATTTCTTCATTTCTGAGATCAGAAAAAGGGCAATCAGCATAAAACAACTCCAAGACGTAGCTGGAATGTAGTGATTAAGCTCAGAGATTTTGGACCTACAATGCCTTGGTTCAAATGTTTGATTCTGCCTTTAACTAGCAATCTAGCTTTGGCAAGTAAACTCTCTGTGCTTTAATTTTCTCATCTGTGAAAATTAGACAATAAGAATAATACCTACCTCATGGTTTTCCTATAAAGACTGAATGAGTTAGAATAGGGAAAGTATTTAGAAAAGTGCTCAGCACACAGTGTTTAATCAGAATTGGCTATTAATGATCATGAGTTTATTGTGTTTAAGCATCCTGACTTCTATCTTTAATGATTGCTCCTAGACAAATAACTGTGGGTCCCTTACAGCGAACTGTGTATTTAAGATTAGTCCCAGCTTTCTATGACCTGTCATATTCTTTACACACCCCTAATGCTTTGCATCCCTGGATGTTCCCAGAAAGGGACAGAAAAAGGCTAAGAATTCATGTGTGCTGTTTCCTACTTGCATCATCAATGTACCATTACTTCAAAGCTGAGAATCTTGAATTGTTAATTAAAGTAGCCTCAGCTTCATTGAGACTACTTTAGGGGGTGATGAGGAACTAAAACACAAGCTGAAGATCTATACATTTTTCTTTTTGTGCACAGTGGAAGGTAAGGATGTTTTTTACTGTCAATTTGTCTGAGGTTGAAAATGCAGCAGATTATATTTCGGGGATCTAAGTCTCTATAACTGATTTAGGTAAATGGCTCACTTAGAATTCACAAAACACTAGCACCTAGGGAAGCAGTATGTGAATGAATTTAAAAGCTACTGCTTTTTCTGAATTGTGCTTTTAAATGTTACAAGGACAAGGCCACAGTAGGGAATCATCTTTGCTAAGCATAAGCTAGCTAGCAATGGTAAAGTGTTGTAGCATGTTATTCTTTGGACAAAGGAGAGATGGCTATTGGGGTGAATTAGCAACTTAGTTTCTTCAAACTTTTTTTTTTAAGTTAGAATACAATAATTGCTAAAATTGTTGCTTTGGGGAAGGTCTTAGGGATTTCAAACATCTTGGTTTTTCTGTATCAGATGCAGAAATAGAAGTCTGGAGTCAGCACAGGTAACATGATCCACAGAGATATCAGTTCTGTACACATAGCAAGCATATGTAGTGAGAACTAGCTCCAACTTAACTTTATCAGCAGGAGGACATATCATGTGTTATAATATGCAAACTACAAATAGCTAAGAAGGCAGGCCTCCTAGGCATTTTTTTCTTTTTTGGAGAAAATAAATATTTTCCTGAGCCAAGTTTTTACTAAGTAATAAAATATTACCTTTTATAATATTATTTACATTTTATTATTTACATTTAATTTTATAATAATGTTACCTTTTAATGTTGTCTTTATATATGTATTTACTGTGTGACCATAGACATTATCTCTCCATGATTTAGTTTCCTAATAAATAAAATTATATTTGAAATAATAATATTTATTTCATGGGGCTTTTGTGAGCATTAAGTGGATTAATATATGTAAAATGCTTCAAATGCTACCTGCTTGCTCACAGTAGAAGTCTAGAAAAATTTGCTTTCTGGATATATTATAATATACATTTAACTTTAACAAATACTGTGTTTAAATGATGAGATATACTATTATTCTAATAGTTTGTCTGAACAAGAAAATCATAAAGAATTATGGGAATACACTTTATTTCATTTTCCTCAGTTCCTCATACTGAATAGGCAAGTATTTTATTTTATCCGTATACGTATAACAGTCCTGAGACTTTCTCTGTGAGGAAGGGAGCGGTCTATCTAAAAATGATCTTCTATTTTTAAACACTAAACTGTGGCAAATATCTCTCATACACAACTCTAACTGAATGATTCATTTTGTTTCAGCATTTCTTACACCTGTAAGAATTTGGATGGGCATTAGAAATTGTATCTAGGTTTCTACATATATACCATTTGGGATTTTAGATGTACACCTTAACTCTAGAAATCCAGTAGTACAATAAGGATCTATGTAAAGTAATAATTCTCTACTTATTCTTCCTGGATAGGCACACATCTATCTTTAAAGAATGTGTGGCAGACTAAGGCAGCATAATAGCCAAGAAAATAGCCAAGATATATTCTGATCAAGCAAAAGTCTGAGCAAGAGGAAGAAGTCTCTGTTCTCCTTATATCAGGATTTATATAAAGTGATTACACATTCTTGCTTTCTCCTTTTGTTTCAGATGTTTTGAGGTTTGAGCTTCTATCAAGAGCAGCATAGTATAAGAAAGGGAAGTCCTTTTTCTCTCAGGACAGTAAAAGAAAATGGTGGATCAGTTAGGCCCCAGGCATCTATGATTTGAGGAACACTCAGTACTCCCCACTGTCTTCTCTATCTAGTATTCTGGCTGTCTCTGGATGAGCTTCCATGCTGCATAAACAGTAACAGGCTTGATGTAGGAGTTCCAGGTTCCTCCCCTTGCTTCCAGTCTTCTGAAGGAGGTGGCATTGGCTGCCCTCATGGCCAACTAAAATATATCAGAAAATGCACAAGGAACTCAAAAAAGGGATGAGAAGCTTGCAATTGTCTGAGTCCCTATAATGACAAAGTAGAAAAATTGACAAAGGATTTTTAGATTTAAGGAGAGTAGAACTGTTACCTACTAGTGATGCATTAAAAAAAGTTACAGTATAGATATTGCCATCCATAAAGAATTAAACTTGTCAGGGTTAAACAAGATAGAGGGAGATGAAGAGAACCAGGCAAAAGGAAAGAGTAATTTATTTGGATTTATATATTGTGAGAGGCTTGCTACCAAGCCAGGGTTGGGGTACACTCACTCATCCTGACTCAACTATGAATTACAGAACATAGGAAATGTTTTCTTTGGGATGATACAGAACATTCCACATGCATAAAAGAGAAGTTAATGTATGACATACAATAAATATCTTATGGTATTTCAATAAATATCTTATGGTATTTGAGGTTTACTGTCTCAACTAAAGAAAATGTCTTTACTGTTCTTAGTACTTCATGTTTCAAAGAGAAAGTAAAAGTGTAGATATTCCATACTTGACAATGACTGACCAAAAGATAGGCTATATTTTCATCATTCTTCTGACTTTTTAACCCAAGGATAGATATTAATGTTCAAATAATTTGGAGAGTATGAATGGTCAGAAGTAGGCATACTTCAAAGAAGGATTTTACTGAGCACATACAAATATTGTTGTAATTTGGTGATGTACCTATCTTGCAGGTAGTAGTAGCCATTCAAGCAATGTTTATGCATTAATATACAGAGGAAAATGCTATCTCTCAGCTTCACAGTTGTTTTATAAACACAGTGAATTCCTTCCTTCCTTAATTCTGGGAGTCATAGTATGGCCCGTCCACACGAGAGAGTTTGGGACATAGGTCACATTCAGTAATATTGAACAACAAGATTAGAAATAAAAGAAACTCTCAGAATAAGAGAATATTAAAATTGTGACCATCATAAAATAAATTGGCGAAACATTTTCTTTATTATTGAATTTTGCCAGTGTTATGGTTTATATCTAGATGTCCTCCCAAAGCCTCACGTGCTCATAGGTGGAGCTTTTGGGAGGTGATTGGATCTTGGGGGGCATGATACTCATCACTGGATTAGTCCACTGATGGATTTAAAGCTAAATGTGATGTTGAGAGGTAAAGCCTGGCCAGAGGAAGTGTTCTCCTTGCTTGATCAATCTCTCTGCTGCTAGCTGCCATGCCATGAGCTATTTCTCCTCTTCCGTGATCCTCTGCCATACCTGCCTGCGTTGGAGTATGGACTGAAACCTCTACAAACTGTAAGCCCAAATAAACTTTTCCTCCTTTAAGTTGTAGGTTTCTAGTATTGTGTCTAAACAGAGAGTAACTAAGATAGGCAATAATAAAACTCCTTCATTTTTCCCCTTAAATTTACATACTGAAACAAAAGAATTAAGGAGATTAGAAACTCCTAAAATAATTATTTCACTTTTCTATAAAAAGAGACAAAAGAATAAAACATTATACCCTGGCATGGAGCGTATAGTGTATGTGTTGCTCTCCACTGGGTTGCTTCAATTCCAGTCACACACTTTTGTGGTTGTACAATATTGAACATTTGACCTTAGAATGCTATCAAATTCTGATTTACTCCTACATTTATACAGAAAAAACCTGTAATCTATTAGAACCTTCCTTTTTATCTTTAAACAACTCTAAATTTTATTTGAGAGAAAATTTCCTCATACCCTTTTAAAAGGTCTGTGATATGCATATGATACAATTACTTTGAAATGTCTAGAATTTATTTTAAATAAGAAAAATTATATATTTGTTAATTTGGTGGAATGATAGGCAAACAATTTCTGTAGACTTGAGCTGTAGCTCAGTAGGTAAAGAAATTACTTAGCATGTGCAAGACCCTAGGGTTCTATCCCCAGAACAATAAACAAAATAAAGTAAAGTGAAACAGAGCAACAACAACAGAATTGAGTGAGGTGATGCATGCCTGTAACCTCAGTTACTTGGGAAGCTGAGGCAAGAGGATCACAAGTTTGAAGCCAGCCTGGGCAAATTATGAAGACCTTGTCTCAAAATAAAATGAAAAGGAATGGCTCAGAGGTAAAATGCCCTTAAGTTCAATCCCCAGTTCCATATATATAACACACAGAAAGAAAGACAGGAAGGAAGGAAAAAAAAGGAAGGAAAGAAGAAAAGAAGGAAGGAGAAAAGGAAGAAAGAAAAAAAGAATTAATTTCTGTAAACTTAAAACTTAGACACCAATAAGAACATGGAGTGTTTAGATTTAATGTATCAATTTGGCTAAAACATGATGCACAGCTGACCACAGACTGGTGGTCAAGCATCAGTTTAGATGTTTCCATAAAAATATTGTGTAGATGTGATTAACACTTGCAATTATAGTTCACTTTAAGCAAAAGAGATGCTAATATTTTGGGCCTCAACTAATCTGTTGAAGGATTTAAGAGCAAAGAGTAAGGTTTTTGGGAAAGAAAGAATTTCTTTCTCAGACCTATAATATAGAAATCCTTCCTGAGTTTCCAGCCCCTTGGCCTGCCTAACAGATTTGTGTCTTAAGACTGCAATATCAACTCTTTCCTGAACTTCTAGATTGCAGGTCTGCCTTGAAGTTTTTGAACCTGCCAGTATATCTCTTTATGTAAATTAAATAGAATAAACCATCATACTGATATATTTTTAATATTTTACATAAAGTATATATTATATAAATAATATAGTAAATAAAATATGTATTTATTATATGTTTGTATAGCCTATTATACATACGTGTATCTGACATATATAAATTCTTCAGAGAAGCAGAACTATAGATCTATATAGTTCTGGCATTCTGTAATGTTGAACAACAAGGCTAGTGAACAAATAAAAGAAACTCTTAGAACATAGGATGTTGAATTTGTGGTCATCATAAAATAAAGCAGTTCTACATTTTCTTTACCATTGAATCCTTGAAATGTTATTGCATCTATCTATATCTGTCTCTCCATCTATGCTTCTCTGAAGAATTTTGTTATAGACCATTTCATTCTTCTGTTCCACAATTGTGTTCCCAGAAGGATCAGAGTGGGGAAATAGTTTCTGGATTTTCATAGCTCTGTTAGGAAACCAGAGAGATGTGGAAGGAAGAAGGCACGTCTTCAATCTTAAAGTTCTACCTCTTTCCCTCGTCTCTCCAAAACAAAAAGAGCTAGAGGTTGGGAGAGCAATACTTAGCACATTTACTCATTTGATTTGTTTATTCTGTATTTGGAAAAATTTAAAAAATAAGTAAGACCTGGAAAGTTCATAGATACCATGTGTTACTTTATGCTGAGGCACATTCCCATCTTTATAAAAATAAGATTATGTTTTTAGCACTAAATAGGGATTCACACAAGATGTTATTTTCAGAAGTCTATTTCAGGGAAGTATTGTTTTTTAAATTAGGACTTCACATTATGCCAGAGGCACCTGGAAGCTGGATTATCTCTAGAAGAATAGCAAAGATAGTACATCTCAACCGAGTCTCCAACAAACAACACTCATAGAAGTTCACATATTTGATTGCTAGTTTTGGAAAAAGTTCTGCAAATGTTGCCATGATTTCAAACTGCACTACATAACAGGTAAGCTTGCAATGTGGACCAGAGGATGTTTTGCATGGCTCAGGGCTAACTTAATCCCATTGTCATTGAAACAATTTAAGCGATACATTCCATGGATATTGGATGCAAAAGTCCATCTCCCTATATAAAAATGCTTTATATGAATAGTTACAAGTAGTATAACAGCTTTGATCATGATGTTTAGACATTTTAAAAATTTATTTTCTTCTATCCAAATATTATAGTATTCTATTGTAGTTCAACAAAAAGTATTTTTTTTAACAGAGACCATATGTTCATTTTAAACATATTAACTTGGTACAATGTTCATCTGCTAAAATCATTAACCAAGGATACATTCTTGACATTTCTACACAATAGGATTAAACAGTGGGAGTGTATGACGATTACTTGAATTTTGGTCTCTGAAGATTATCAACCTAAGGAAATGCTCAGTCTCTCCTCCACTTTATTTTGTAATGAGATGTCTCTACTCCATGGCTTTTATTGTAAAATTTACTATACCAACCAAGACAGCTTGAGTATCTTGGATGGCTTGTAATACAAAGTACAAACAGATCAAAAGTGCCACATTTTAAAAAATAAAATATAGTTGGTTTTGACTAGATAACTGTGGCCATTCCTTCTTTCACTCTGCCAACAAACTTTATTCAGATATAACTTAAAAAACTGTTTTTGGTTGATTTAAGCTTTTGTTTCATTACTTCTAATGTGCACAAGACACATTGACACTTTGCAGGAATGACATGTTTCCGGTTGTATCCTTAGATCCTTTTGGGAGTCATCATAAAGTTGAAGTTGACCTTTCTTCAGAGTTGCTTTTAAAGAAGAACTTGTTATCTCTCCTGCCCCCAACATAGAAATCTTCTAAGCAGTTTTTTTGGGTGCAGGAGCCATATGGACATGGCAGCTATTCCTAAGTCACAGGTATATCCTAGAGGGAATGTCAACCCTTCCCACTTTGTTTCTGCCAATATTTTTCTTCAAGATGAAGGGGATCATCACCTCTGACATCCCTCTCATGATATCATTTCTGTGTTTTTTTCAATAAATGAATTGAAAACCTATAAAATTCATGACAGATACAGTTTTATATCTTCAAATATTACATTTGAACATTATAGCTATATTTGAATATTAAATATTATATTTGAATTTATCTAGTTCCAAGCATTTGTCAGTTAGGATTCACTTTTGAGATTTTCCCCTAACATGAAGATGACTTTTATTGGTATTGGATTATTGGTATCTGAGGTGACTTACTTTGTTCTATTACCCGATGGGGTTTAAATTGTAATGGAACCAACCGAACTGCTAGATATTCCAAAGATTAACATCCAATGTGTTATATTTTGTTGTGTTATATATCATTGGTCATAACTGCCCATCACTTCATTCACTAATGGGAACAACATGACTCCGAAAATACTAGGATCAAGGTGTGGAAGCAGACTTGCTCTCATTCCTGTTTCTTCCATTCTGCAGCAGCATTTTTTTCTTTCTTGTCCCATGTTCTCTTAATACGCAGTGGGGTTAGTCCTATACTCTACTTTTCCTAGAATGTCATTTTCATTTTCCCTTGCCACAAACCTTTACTCCCATGTTTCCAGTAACATACATCTGACTTACTTGTTATGTAATTATTTCTCTTCCTCCTATTCCTTCCTCTCCTTGTTCCTCTTCTTCCCCTCTCCCACTCCTCATATTCCCCTTCCCCTCCTCTCTCTCTTACTATTCCCCTCCTCCCCTCCCACTCCCCCTCTTCTCTCTTCCCCCTTCCCACCTCCCCTCTTCCTCTTCCCCTTCCCCTTCCCCTTCCCCTTCTCCTTCATATTTATACAAGATCTAAAGAGACTGCTATAATCTTGACCATTAAAGGGTCAATTGGGGAAGGACAGTATAATTCAAATGATGGGTTTTGATTCTGATTTTACAGAAGATAAAAGTAGTTAAGTACCCTTCCCTTGGAACACACCATTCCTATTGCTAAAACTTCTACCTACTCAATACTGTTTTATTTTATTGTTGACAGCAGAAAGACTGTTGACATTTTATTATTCTGGAATACGGAAGTTTATTTTGACACTGATTTGTATATAAGAATGAATAAAAGAATTTAAATGGCTCTGAAGATGTCTAGTTGTTCTAACTGCTTTTAGGTAATTTTTAGACTAGTGGTGGTAAAAAAGAGTTTTATGTCACTTAAACTGTAATTAATTTTGGAGGCCACTGCCTGGAAGGTTGTGTTAATATGGATTCTGTGTATCAAATGCAGACTTTTGATTTGCCATAATGAATTACTGATTTTTTTTCCACAGGTGAGGAATAGAAAAAGTTCTGATTCCAATGACACCTATTCCATTCTTGGATAAACCAATAGAAATGGAGAATTACTTTTTCAATTTAATGTGATTTCAAACAATGAGGAAGGATGCAGGTGAGAAAGCATAGGATAAAATGCATCTTGCTACAGAGGAAAAAGAATGTTGACAAATAGGCACTCTTTTGAATGTGATAAATTTTCTGGAAATGTGCTAAATATAGTAGTAGTGTTCAGATAATTATGAGACTGAAATAAAAACTCAAAAGGTTAATAGAGTGTCAATGCTTATTTTCCTAACTCATATGAACAAAATAGTGAGAATGTAGCATTTAAATACATTTAAGATTGGCCTTCTTTAAAACTTTATAAAAATGTTTTTTCTGTAGTAGAAAATATTTCTTGAATTGGATTTTCAGTGCTCTAAATATAAACATACACTTTTTTTAAAGCACTGTGCTGCTGAACTTTATAAAACAACAAATTTGCCATTTATTTATTTATTTTTTTGTTTTTTTTTAAATTAAATTCTTTCATTAGTACATTGTAGGTATACAACACAATTACATTTCTCATTGGGAATTGTACCTTTACATAATGCATCTTGGTTCTTATTTTTTCCCCATTCCTAGCCCTCCCTTCATGCCCTCCACCCTTCCCTATTTACAAAGACTTTATTTCCAATTTTTCCATTTCTCATCATTTTTCCTTTCCCTTCTTTTCTTTCCCCTGCCCCTCCCACTACCCCTAAGACTTTGGAACTTTTCTTCCTATTTTACATTATTGATTATTCATTCTAATCATTGGTACATTTTAGGTATACAATATAATGACATTCATCATTGGAAATTTGCACCTTTACATAGTCTCTCTTGGTTCTTATTTTTCACCCTTGCCCAGCCCTCCATTCAACCCCACCATTCCTCCCTATTTACAAAGATTTTGTTCCTAGTTTTCCATTTTCTCATATTAATCCCATTCCCTTCTATCCTTTCCTCTAGCCCTCCCACTTCCTTCCCCTTTGCCCCTTTTCTTCCTATTTCACATGACCTATTATACATTTAGTCCTTATTTACACTTTCAGTTTCTCACACCAGAGAAACTATTTGGTATTTATACATGTGTGTCCTATTTATTTCACTTAAGAGTATCGCCGCCTCAGTGTGCATCCACTTAGCTATAAATGTCTCTAATTTCTCATTTCTTATGGCTGAGTAGTACTCCATTTTATTAAAAAACCACATTTTCTTTATCCAGTCTCCAGTTGATGGGCATTTGGGCTGTTTCCAAGTTTTAGCTATTACAAACTGTGCTGCTATGAACATGGGTGCACATATATCACTATAGTATGATTCTTTTAATTCTTTGGGGAAGGTCCCCAGCAGGGGAATAGTGGGGTCAAATGGGACTTCCAGTCCTAGTTCTTTAAGGTATCTCCATACTGATTTCCACAGTGGTTGCACCAGTCTACACTCCCACCAGCAGTGGAGCAGGGTTCCTCTTTCCCCATAGCCCTGCCAGCATTTGTTATTGGTTGATTTCATGATAGCAACCATTCTTTCTGGAGTTAAGCGGAATCTCAGCATTGTTTTCATTTGCATCTCAAATGACCAGTGATGTTGAACATTTTTTCATGTATTTATTTGCTATTTCTACTTCTTTGTCTGAGAAATGTCTGTTCATTTCAGATGCCCATTTTTGGATTGGGTCTTTAAATTTGGGAGCTCTGATCTTTTTAAGCTATTTATAGATTCGAGATAGTAGACCTTTGTCTGAGGAAGAGCAGGTGAAGATTTTTTCCCACATTGTGGGTTGTCTCTTCACACTGCTGGTGGTTTCTCTTGCTGTGCAGAAGCCTTTTAATAAGAAGAGATCCCACTTGTTGATTGTTTGTGCTAGTTTACGGGCAACTGAGGATTTGTTCATAAAATCTTTTCCTACACCGATGTCTTCAAGGGTTCTACCTAACCTCTGTTCCAACTGGTTCAGAGTTTCTATTTTAATATTTAGATCTTTAATCCATTTTGATTTTAGTTTAGTGCATGGTGAGAGATATAGGTCTAGTTTTAATCTTTGGCAAGTTGAAGCCCAATTTTTCCAGCACCATTTAATAAAGAGGCTATCTTTCCTCCAGTGAGGGTGTTTGGTTCCTTTATCGAAGATGAGATGGCTGAGTTTGTCTGGCATTGTTTCTGCATCTTCTAATCTGTTCCACTGGTCCTCAGGTCTGTTTCTTTGCCAGTACCATGGTGTTTTTATCACAGTAGCTTTGTAGTATAGTTGCAGGTTGGGGATTGTGATACCCCCTGCCATGTCTCTGTTACCTAGAATTGCTTTTGCTATTCTGGGTCCCTTCTTGTTCCAAAGGAATTTTTGGATTGTTTTCTCAAGGTCCATGAAGTATGCTGCTGGGATCTTAATTGGAATTGCATTAAATCTATATAGCAGTTTTGGAAGTATGGCCATTTTCACTATATTAATCCTTCCTACCCAGGAGCAGGGGATGTCTGTCCATTTTCTGATATCATCTTCAATCTCTCTTTTCAGAGTGCCATAGTTTTCAGAGAAGAGGTCTTTGATTTCTTTCGTTAGGATGGTTCCTAGGTATTTCAGTTTTTTGGATGCTATTGTGAAAGGAATTATTTGCTCTATTTCTCTCTCCGTGAGTCTGTCATTTGTATAGAGGAAAGCTATTGATTTTTGTGTGTTGACCTTGTAACCAGCTACTTGACTGAATTTGGTTATTAAGTCTAGAAGACTTTTGATGGAGTTCTTGGGCTCTTCTATATAGAGTATCAAGTCATCAGCAAATAATGACAATTTGACTTCTTCATTACCTATCTTAATTCCTTTTATTTCTTTCTCTTGTCTAATTGCTGTGGTTAATGTTTCTAGAACTATATTGAACAAGAGTGGTGATAGTGGACATCCTTGTCTTGTTCCTGATTTTAGTGTGAAAGATCTCAGTTTTTGACCATTTAGTATGATATTGGCTGTTGGTTTTTCATAGATGGCTTCTATCAGTTTGAGGTAGAGACCATCTATTCCAATTTTTTGTAGGGTTTTTATCATAAATGCATGTTGGATTTTGTCAAATGCTTTTTCTGCATCTATGGAGATAATCATATGGTTTTTGTCCTTGGCTTTATTGATATAGTATATTACATTGATTGCTTTTCATATATTGAACCATCCCTGCATCCCTGGGATGAATCCCACTTGATCAGGGTGTATGATCTTCTTGATGATCTTCTGCATTCTGTTTGCCAATATCTTATTAAGGATTTTTGCATCTATGTTCATTAGTGAGATTGGCCTATAGTTCTCTTTTTCAGTTGGGTCTTTCTCTGCTTTGGGGATCAAGGTGATGCTTGCTTCCAGGAATGAATTTGGGAGTATTGCTTCCCTTTTAATTTCATTGAAGAGTTTCAACAGTAGTGGCAGTAGTTCCTCTCTAAGTGTCTTGTAGAATTCAGCAGTGAAGCCATCAGGGCCCTGGCTTTTCTTAGTTGATAAGTTTTTAATTACATTTTCAATTTCATTGGTTGATATTGGGTTGTTCAGAATTTTGAGGTCTTCTTCATTCAACTTTGGTAATTCATATGTATCTAGGAATCTGTCCATTTCTTCTGTGTTGTCCATCTTATTGGCATATAGGTTCTGGAAGTAGGTATTGATGATCCTCTGGATTTCTGCTGGGTCTGTTGTCATTTCACCCTTTTCATTCCTAATTGCATGGATTTGGGCCTTTTCTTTCCTTTTTCTGACAAGGTTGGCTAAAAGTTTGTCAATTTTGTTGATTCTTTTGAAGAACCAACTCTTGACTTCATTGATTTTTTTGTATCTTTCTCTTAGTCTCCATTGCATTGATTTCTCCTCTGATCTTTATAATTTCCTCCCTTGTATGAGCTTTGGGGTTGTTCTGCTCTTCTTTTTCTAGAAGCTTGGGGTTCAGCATCAGGTTGTTTAATTGGGCTCGTTCTGTTTTCCTAATATGCGTATTCACTGCTATGAATTTCTCTCCTAAGACTGCTTTCATTGTGTCCCATAGATTCTGATATGTTGTATTGTCATTGCCATTTAATTGAAGGAACTGTCTGATTTCTTCTTTAATTTCCTCTGTGACCCATTGGTTATTCAGAAGTGTGTTGTTCAATTTCCACGTGTTTATGAAATTGTTTGAGTTTCTTTTGCTATGGATCTCCAATTTCATCGCACTATGGTTTGATAATATACAGGGGATAGCTTCAATTCCTTTGCACTTACTTAAACATGTTCTATGTGTGAGTATGTGGTCTATTTTGGAGAATGACCCATGTGCAGCTGAGAAGTATGTGTATTCTGATTTTATGGGGTGGAAGACTCTGTAAACATCTGTTAAGTTCATTTGTTCAAGAGTTCGATTGAGTTCTAGTATTTCATTACTTATTTTTAGTCTAGTTGATCTATCTATTTGTGACAGTGGGGTGTTAAGGTCTCCCACTACAATTGTATTAGTGCATATATAACTTTTCATGTCTGTTAGTATTTGTTTTATATAGTTGGGCGCACTAGTGTTTGGTGCATAGATATTTATGATTGTCATCTCTTCCTCTTCGATTCTTCCCTTTACAAGGATGTAGTGTCCTTCTTCATCTCTCTTAATCAGTGTTGGTTTGAAATCTACTTGATCTGCAAAGAGGATAGCTACTCCTGCTTTTTTTCGGGTTCCTGTCACATGCAGTATTGTTTTCCACCCTTTAACTTTCAGTCTATGAGTTTCCTTTGGAATTGTGTTTCTTGTATGCAGCATACTGTTGGATTTTGCTTCTTGACCCATTCTGCCAGTCTATTTCTTTTGATTGGTGAATTGAGACCATTAACATTGATGGTTATAACTGAAATGTATTGACTTGTCATTGCCATGACTTTTTCTTTTTGTTGGGTTCTCCTCCTTTACATTTAATTTCTTGTCATGCCAGATGGGTTCATTCTGCTTTGCTTCCTGGGGTTGTGATCCTCAATGTCTATTCCTAGGATATTGTGTAAAATTCTTTGGGTGCTGGTTTGATATTCACAAAGTTCCTAAGGTGCTCTTTGTCATGAAAGCATCTTATTTCTCCATCAGTTTTGAAAGATAGTTTTGCAGGGTACATCAATCTGGGTTGGAGGCTGTTTTCTTTTAGGGCTTGGAATATGTCACTCCAAGCTCTTCTTGCCTTGATGGTTTGTGTTGAGAAGTCTGCTGTGATTCTGATGGGCTTTCCTTTCTATGTGATTTGTTTCTTTTCTCTAACTGCTTGTAGAACTTTGTTCTTCTGTTGAGTTTCTGGAATCTTAACAATTGTATGCCTATGTGTAGATTATTTTTGATCAAGGCTATTTGGAGTCCTATATGCCTCACTTATCTGTATGTCAAGCTCTTTTCCCCTGCTTGGGAAGTTTTCTGCCATTATTTCTGTGAAGAGATTTTTTTTTATGTCATTTCCACTCTCTTCTGTTTCTTCATTGAGTCCAATCAGTCTTATGTTATTCTTCTTTGCATCATCTAGCAGCTGCTGGATTGATTTCTCATGTTCCCTTATAATTTTGAAGCAATTTTTCTTTTGCTGTTCACTAGTTGCAATCTTATCTTCTATATCTGAAATTCTGTCTTCACATTGGCTCATTCTGCTGTGTAGACTTTCAATGGAATTTTTCATGTCCTGGAAATCTATTTGCATCTGTTTTATGGATTCCATTTGTTTCCTATGTTGATATTCCATCATGTTCCTGAGCTCCTCTCTAGATTTATTATTCATGTCTTTCACTAGGGGCACAATTTCTCCTGTTATCTGAGAAATTATTTCTGATTCCATTTTTTCCAGATTCCCTTTGGTTGCCAGTTCAGTGGGTCCATGTGGTTGAGTATCAGAGTGTTCCATCTCATTTCCTTTGGGGTTGCTGTAGGTGATCTGGAAGTCTGGTTTTGAGACTTATTTACGTGTTTTCTCATTTCGACTGGGGCGGGGGGCTCTTAGCGCCTGCACGGATTACCTCCTCTGAGCTGGGAGAGGTGGGACAGTGGCCGGGAACAGTGGTAGGGATGGTGGCCCAAAAGCCCTTTCCTGTGGGCTGGGAGCAGTGGGAGGGATGGTGGCCAGGAAGCCCCTTCCTCTGGACCTGGAGCAGCAGGACTCAGTACTGTGGTCTGGTGGTCTGGCGTCCCCTGCGTCTTTGTAGTGTGGAACCAGGTGGCTGCCTGTCTGCAGCAGGGTGATTCGGCATCTTCCGCACGACTTGGAACCTCGGTAGAGCATGCGCAGACCTGCCTGTCAGCAGCGGGGTCCAAATTTGCCATTTAATGGAATTCATTTCCTCATAAAACAAAAGATGTGCTAGTATTGATTTAGATATCTTCAAAGAAACTTTAAAAAAATAAAATGTGTGTACCCTGTACTTAGCATATAAATTAAACAAAAACTTCAATAAACTTCATTCAGAGATGTTAACCTGAAAATATGACTATGTTGTGGCTAGGATTCATCAAAATGTCTGAAAATCTTTATAAAGGCAAGCAAATTGGCTTGCACCTCTGTCCATAAAATGTGAGTAGTGATAGCAGTTGTAATAATGACTATTGTGTTGAATTATGAGCAAACACTCGTTATCACATGCCTTATTGTTTCCTTTTTTTCATCCTTTCTCCTTCTTCCCAACTCTTCCTCTTGTCGTTTCCACAGATATTGTGTTCCTACTATGTTCCAGAAATCACATTAGGTTCATGATAAAATGACATTGGTCATCTGGACAGATAAATATTATGATTTCACAGGGTTAGTATAGTGGAGAAAGCCACATGTGGTAATAATTGAATATTAACAATAATGTCATACTATAGACTGAAATGTGCATTTATATCCCTTTTTGTGGATAAAAGAGAAATTTAGGGACTAGAAAAGAATGTTTTCAATAATTTAAGTATTTACTGCTTGCTGTCATGCTAGTAACAGGACAAATGTATCTTTACTATGAAATGACCTGTGTATAATTTTGTAAGGAATTGGGTCAAACCCATATTAACAGGAAGAATTAAATTTTTTTATATAGAGTAGATACATTGGTCTTTAGAAATGAATTCAGCCTTGTAGTAACAATTTGTGTCTTATTACCCAAGTAGGAGTCTTTTATAATATGGTGACTGCCAACAAATGGCTCTAGGCCCGCCCAGCTTTGCTCCAATGTACTCTCTACATATCTGTCTTTCTTGACCTGAGGATGGTTGAAGGTAGCAAGTTTTGCACCATTACATGACAATGGTTAATTACATAGTATTATTACATAAATAAATCTTTTATGCATCTAGCTACTACTTAGAGAATCATAGTAACAGAAACATAATTTTGTGGCTGTTTCTAATTTTGTTTTGTTTTGTGTTGTTTTTTCTGTACCATGGATCGAACTCAGGTCCTTATGCTTGCGGGGCAGGTGGTGGAACCACTGAGCTAAATCCCCCTGCCCTTGAGGCTGTATCTAATTTTTAAAAAATCACAAAGAAAAAATAGATGCCACAGGATTGAAGATGAACAATCAGGTCTCTATGCTTTTTTTCTTCTTTATTCCTTTTTACCTTTCTTTTTGAGATGGGCTTTTATTATTTTGATGGAACTCCTGTCAAACTCCTGGTCTACAGTAGGCCTCTGGACTCAGCCTCTGAGTAACTGGGACTACTGGTGTGCGCCACAATCCCTGCTGACCCTTGGTTTCTTTAAAAAGAGAAAGCTGGTGAATGAATGTTATTACAATGTATACCTAAAATGTACCAGTAAACTTAATAAATAAAAAAAAGAAAAAGAAAAAGCTAGTTATCCGTTATGAGATAAATAATAATTTTTAGATTAGTTCAATTTAAGAATACCTAAATATCTCAAGACCCAAAAATCTTTGTGCTCCTACTTTATGCTCCCATGGACTTGTGAAAAGTAGTATTTTAAAAATAATGCCGCAATGACAACAAAATAGAAGAATAACATATGTGCTGTATCAGGTTCAGAAATATACCTAATGATCAGAAGATATGTGACGAAACTAGAAAATCAACTTCTTGTATCAAAACATTTGATACCTAAAATTTAAAACAAAAATATAAGATTAAACATATTTTTATCTTATAAAACTAAGATTATTTAAATTAATACTTTTGTTATTTTATGAGGTAAAATATGCTGTATGTTTCTGGTATCATTTGATAAAGCTGAGTGAATTAAGCACAGATTATATTTCATGAGTAGCCATCTGAATGTATTCAAAGAGCTATCCTTTTCATGAACACCATGATCAAATGAATGGGGAATGGCAAGAGAGATGCAGCTTTAGGATAAAAGCTCTTCAAGGATCTCAGACTCTTAGTTTCACCGCTGTGGCGGAACTGTAGAAGTACAAAGAAAGTAAACATTTAGACATTGTAATCATGTTGTTACGTGGAAGAGCAACAACTTACTGTCCCCCACCCAGTAGAGGACCAAACCCACAGCCTCAGGCATCCTAAGCAAGTGCTCTAACACAACTACACCTCTAGCCTAGCAAGGAAACCATTTAAGAAGTAAAGCCAACCCTCTTATGGGGCTCATTGGAGAAATGTAATTAAGGAGCATGCACTTGTGGTTGGCCCACTAATTCTTTTTTATGGCTAATGAACCACTGGGTAGTTGGAGGGTGTTCCCCAAAAATGAGTTGCAAAGAAAGCCTGTGTAGCCAAATAGGCCAAAGGTGCTATAAAGGTAGTGCACTGGGAGGACATGTCTTTGGAACACATTTTTCACCTGGAGTTGGAGTTGGCAAGGATGACTTTTTAATTATTCCATTCTGTACTTTTCTTTGAATCAACACAACCCTTTGAAAATATATAAATCTTTTAAAAATTAATAAAATTGAAATTAAATCTCTTAACTAAAATTTTAAATATATATTTTATATATGCACATATAACACTTGATAAAAATATGGTGATTATTAAAAAATTTAAAAATTGCAATAACAGGGACATTACCATTAATCCCCCTCACTTTAAACTCAATTATCCTATTGTTCTTGCCAATTTCTGAAGCAGTTCTGGAAGTCCTATTTATGAGTATCTTTAATTATGCTGTCATGGCTACCTCTATGTCCTGTATAGATTCAAAAGGTTTACTTTTCAGGATCACTTTGACTTTGGAGAAAAGCCAGAAGTCACAGGGTGCCAGTCCTGGTGAATAAGTTAGATAAAAACACACTCTGATGTTTTTAGGAACCTGCTTTTCCATTGGATGGCACTTGGCAGCAGCATTCACTATATTTTGATCACACCTCATAAAGACACTCATGAGAGAGGACTTCCAGAACTGCATCAAAAAGTGGCAAGAATGATGGGTTATGTGTGTTCAAATTGATGAGGAGTATTTTGAGGGGATCAATGACCATCTATCTTTTACTGTAATAAATTTTAAAAACTCAGACAGTCCTGGTATGTTTTATCACCCTTTGTATATCCAAATTTATATAAATTATATATCTAAATTATATTTTCATTTGAATTTTGTCAGTATTTTCCTCTCTGTTCTTCCCTACTTGCTCCATAACAATCTAAAATGACACCTTGTATATAACTTTGCATGCTTAAATGTCTCTGTTTCTCTTGCATATTTGATATGTGATTTTTCTAATCATTGTTTTAGAAAATGTGATATTATGCCCACCTTAATGCATTTTGATTTTTATCACTCAATAATTCCTATGGAAATGTCTTTAAGATAAGTGGGTTTTCTAAGTGTAAATGAATATATCAGCAATAAGGTAGATTTTATTTTTTCAATATTTATATTCATAATTTTACTTTTTGGTGGGCACCTTATTGAATTTCCTACAAATTTCATGATAACAAAGAATGTTGGTATGTATTACATATTATCTCTGTGATATATGATTTTTTTATTCATTAAGTTTATTGGTGTATTTTAGGTATACATCATGACTGCATTCATCACTGGGAATTTGTATCTGTACATGATGTATCTTGGTTCTTGTTTTTTCCCATTTTCCCTCCCTCCACCCCTCCCTATTTGCAAAAGCTTTGTTTTCATTTTTTCCTTCTTTTCTCATTTTTTTCTTTCTCTCCCCCTCTTTGTTTCCCTTCCCCTTTGAAACTTTTCTTCCTATTTCACAATATCAATTATATATTTTGGTCCTTGTTTACACTCTCAGTTTCTCACACCAGAGAAACAATTCTGTATTTACACATGTGCCCTCTTTATTTTGCTTACGTGTATGGACTCAAGGTCCAGCCATTTAGCTGTAAATGTCTCCAGTTTATCATTCATTATGGCTGAATAGTACTCCATTTTATAAAAAAATCACATCTTTATCCAGTCAACAGTTGATGAGCATTTGGGCTGTTTCTAAGATTTATCTATTACAAATTGTTCCACTATAAACATAGGCTTATATATATTGCTCTGGTATGATGCTTTTTGAATATTTTTTCATACATTTATTTGCTGTTTTTACTTCTTCATCTGAGAAATATCTGTTCATTTCAGATGCCTATTTTTTGGATTGGGTCTCTAAATTTGGGGAGTCTGATTTTCTTTAGTTCTTTATATATTCTAGATAGTAGGGCTTTGTTTGAGGAAAAACTGGTAAAAAATTTTTTCCACATTGTGGGTTGTCTCTTCACTCTGTTGGTGGTTTCATTTGCTGTGCAAAGGCTTTTTAATAAGATGAGATCCCAGTTGTTGATTTTTTGTGCTAGTTCCCGTGTAACTGAGGTTTTGTTTATAAAGCCTTTTCCTAAACCAGTGTCTTCAAGAATTCTACCTAACCTATCTTTCAGCAGGTTTAGTGCTTCTGTTTTAATATTTACATCTCAGCTACACACAGGTCATTCTCCAAAACAGACCACATGCTAGCTCACAGAACTTGCTTAAGTAAATGCAAAGGAATAGAAATTATTATCAGATCATAGTGCAATGAAATTGGAGATCAATAGCAAAGGAAACTACAAGAACTTCATAAACACCCTCCTGAACAACCAATGGGTCACAGAGGAGATAAAAGAAGAAATTAGACAGTTTCTACAATTAAATGACAATGCCAATACAATATACTGGAATCTATGGGACACAATGAAAGCAGTCTTATGTGGGAAATCATAGCAGTGAATACCCATATTAGGAAAACAGAGCAAGCTCAAATAAATAACCTAATGCTAAACTTCAAGCTTCTAGAAAATGAAGAGTGTGATATCTGATTTTAATTAAATACTATGTTATGTTAGAATGTCAAATGTGTATTCAGCATCTGTTGATATAAATATTTTGATGTGTTGTCATATTCTATTTGGCAAAATTTATTTTTAGTTTTGGCATCTATATTCATGAGGAGAATTGGCTTATTATTACTTCAAAAGATGCTCATCGAGCACCTGCTTTACACTATGTGCTAATTTGAGTGCTAAGAGTATGGTATTTAATCGTAAACACTCCTGTGCATATGGAGGTTACATCTAGAAAAAGACTTTTCTTTTTTCCTCTCCAGTGTTTGATTTTCTGCCTGGATGAGTGAACCATTGTTGATAGTGGGGTACTGCATTAAATGCTTCTACTACAATGTTATTGTTTACTATTAATTTATCCCTTCAGGTCTCTTAATATTTGCATTTCATATATGGCTGTCCCAGTCTTTGGTACATAAATAATTACAGTTGCTACATTTTCTTAGTGAATTGACCCCTTTATCATAATATAATGAAATTCTTTGATACTAGTGATTATTTTTTACTTAAATTCTATTTTCTCTGATATGAGTAGCCACCCTTACTCTCTTATGGTTAGTATTCGCAAGGAATATTTCTCTATATCCTTTTTTCACTTTTAGCTCATATGTATCCTTACAGGTAAATGTGTGTTTCTCCTACTCAACAAATTGTTGAATCTTATTATTTTTTAACCTGTTTAGCCACTTTGTTCTTTTGATTGAGGAATTTAACTCATTTATACATAATGCAATTATTGATATGTAAGGAGTTAATATTTCCATTTTGGAAATTAATATCATAGATATATAATTTGGAGTTAATATTTCCAGTTGTCTCATATTTGTAGTTGTTTCATTATTTTTGTTCTCTTTTCTTGTCATCTTTTATGGTTTGATGATTTTAGGGATGGTTTGCCAAATACTTAATATTTTGTGTGTCTACTACAGCAATTTCCTTTATGGTTAGAATGGAATTTATATAATATTTTACACTTATAACATCCTATTTTAAGATGATAATAACATGTCTTCAGTCACATACTAAGATTCTATACTTTTACTTTTCTCTCTCATGTTTTAGGTTATTGATGTTATAGTTTAGATCTTTTCATATTGTATTTTAAATGACAAATTATTGTAGTTACAGTAATTTTAATACATTTGTTTTAGGTTATTGATGTTACAGTTTAGATCTTTTTATATTGTATTTTAAATGAGAAATTATTATAGTTACAGTTATCTTAATACATTTGTATTTTAACTTTCATACCAAAGTTCAGAGTATTTTATGTACTATTTTATGAGCATGTGAGGTGATGGGTTTATTACCTTAATTTTATTATTCTACCTTGTAAAAATATATAAAACATCACATTGTACAGTATAAATGTATGCAATTATAACCTATCAATTAAAATAAAATATTAAAAGTAAAAATAAAAAAGGCTATTAGAGAATTCTGACTTTGGCTATACATTTACCTTTCCTGGTGAGTTTTATGTATTCATTTTTTAGGTTGCTAATTAGAAACTTTTCATTTCACCTTGAAAGACTCCCATTAATATTGTTTGTAGGTAGTCCTAATAATAATGAGCTCCCCTGGTCACATGGGCTCACATTGCTATGCTGTCTGTTGGGACAGTACTGCTGCTTGGGCTTCACATTAGGACAAGGCTGGTGTCTGACATCTATTATAATTAGGTCTGTTCAGGTTGGGCTCCAGAATGTGTTCAATATTCTCTGGCTGAATGGGACTGCTGGATGGTCCCCATATTTGCATGGGGCCACAGGCTATTCTTCACAGTTGGTTAAAGCTGTTACTAGACTGCATGATCAAATCAGGCCTCAGGCTGTGCCCTGCAGTTCCACAGGGTATCTGACTGGGTTCTTTGTCCAGGAAGGGCCATTAGCCGTGCTCTGGGGTTGATGAGAATTATTACTGGTCACTCAAGTTGGGTTGTGGTATAAGTTGTCCACAGTTGTCTAGTGCTGAGTGTAGGTATCATGATTAAGTTGGACTTTTGGCTAGGGTGAGTGGCTGGGTAATTTTACTGGCTGGGCTTCCCAGTCAGAGGGTCCATTCTGTACCTGCAATTGAGTGTGACTGGAGATTAGGGTCTCTTAACAGGTGGTGTCATTAGCTGGGTCCCATAATCTGGCAGAGTTACCATCTGGGTCACATGGTCAGGTGGAACCACAGACAAGCTTACGCTTGCTGAAGTTGCTGGCTGGGCTCCATGATCAAGCAGGACCACAGGTTGTACTCCATAGTTGGGTGGGGCTAGAGGCTAGTCTTCCAAATTGTACAGGTTCTCTGCCTAGACTTCCTCCTTGTGTGTGGTCTTAGGCTGTGCTCAGCAATCAGGTAAAACGTGGGCTCACCTCTATGGCTGAGCAAGGCTGTTGGCTAGGTGGATCCCATGCTATGCCATGCAATTGGATAGGATTAATAGTTTGGCTCACTGCCCATTGGGGTCCTCAGACTGGGTTCCTAGACTTAGCAGGGTCATGGTTTAGGCTATTTTCTATGGCAGGGCCAGAGCCTATGTCCTGCAGTTAGAAAGGGTTGCAGGCTTAGTTCCTTGCCTAGGAGAGACCTTGGGCTGGCCTCTGCTGCTTGGCTGGTCTGTTGGCTAGTGCCCCAAGCCAGGTGGAACTGCCAACCAAGATTTCAGCAAGATGGTGCTGCTGGCTCAGCAATTTGGGAGGGGGGAGTGAAACCGCTACCTGGATTCTCTGATTAGGTATCAGAGCTAACAAAAATACAGTGCCACTTGAAGATCTATGCGCTGGTTGTTGTGAGCCCTGTCCTCCTTTCTTATTTTTAGCTGACCCCAGGTAGTCTAGCCCTAACAATACTTTCCAGTGCAGCCCATAAAGTGACAGACATGGGTCTCCAGGGAAGTGGCTTGGAAAGCTGGTTGTCTATCATGGCTCTCTTTTGCCCATTGGAGAAGCAGTAGGTCGAGCAGAACCTTCTTGTTGGGATGTTGTGCTTGGTCCCATAGATTTTGAATCAATAGTTCTCTTTCATTGGTTCTCTTTCATTGGTTTCTAGATGATTCCAATTTCTCTTTTACTGTGCTCTTTTAAGACTTACTAAAAATCTTTCTAAATTTCTCAGCAGCAATTCTTGTAATCTTGATATTACCAATTTTAAGTTGCATTGGTGTATTAACAAAAAGACATAGTTTGTAAAAATCCCCACTTTTTAAATTTGGTGAGGTTTTGATTCAAGCACATTATTAATTTTGTAACCTATTCCATGGATAAACACACACACACATATTCTCTATCTATAGAACATAAATATTTATGTATAGATTTGGTGGTCTGCTGATAAATGTCTAACAAGCAACTGAGTATGATGATTTGTAACATTTGTAGCAGTTTCCAATTTGCATATAATTAAATGCTTCCATTTTGGCTTATTTCAAGCCAACGGGATGAAAGAACTGACTACAAAAATGGGAAGAGATGCACACTGAATACAGATATTACCCAATTGAATACAGATTATATCAAGTTAATGACTGTGTTATTAAATTATTTTATACTTTTACTTACTTTTGACTACTAGGTGCCAAGTAGATTCTGTTGAATTCTCCTATTAAAATAGCATTTTCAGGGCCGGGGGTTTAGCTCAGTGGTTCTGCCTCCTGCCTTGCAAAAGTAAATAAATAAATAAATAAATAAATAGATAGCATTTTCAAGTATTTCTTGTAAATATGAGTTTTGCTCCATATATGTAACTGTCATGCTTTAACACATACGCTTTATAATGATATAAGTGAATTACTAAATTGTGCTTTTGATCACTGTGTAATGATTCTTTCAATCCTGTGTAATATTTAAACCATAAATTCCACCTTATATGATATGAATACTCTCATTTCTGTTTTTTTTTCTTTGCATTTTTCTAGTAAGTACTTGCTGATTCTTTAATTTTCCATCTTTATCACTTCACTTTAGGAATATGTTTTACAAATAATATATGACTTACTCTGTATTTTAATAGAATTCTGTCTGTTCACATTTAACTTTATTTCTTCAATCTTTGCATTTAATTACTGTTTTTCTTGTTACTTTTGTTTTGGTTTTCTTAATCTGGTTTTTTTGATTACTTTGGTATTTATTTTGTTTCCTTTCCCTTGTAAATTTGGAAGGTCTACTATAAGTGCCCTTTTATAATGATTGTTTTGAGCTCCCTACTTTCAAAATCAGATGAGTAAACCCAATTATTTCCCAAACTCAGAATGGATTCACTGTTTGATGCTCAATTTCTCTCATTTTCCCTAATCTAGATGATATTATTAAAATGTTTTCATGTTATCTTTCTCTCCTCCCTTTTTACCTTTAAACTTTTAGAGTGCTTTCATTTTCTGCTACTTATAACTCATGGACTTTCCTGAGATAGTTTTGGTATCTATTAGTGTTTCTGTACAGTATATTCCTGTTATTTTAAGAATCCTTTTTAACCTTTATGTTAAACAATATCAGATTATTTATTTTCACTGTTTTTGTCTATGTAGCTCTATCAGCTTCCATATCTGTGTATAAAAATCACATTTAATTGTTTATCATTCTTTTTCTTTTTCTTTTTCCATCTTCAGATGTTGCTTTGGTTTTATTTATCATTTAAAATTCCCAGGTACACTATGTGAGTGATTTACTATCTGAAGTCTTGCATATCATTCATTAAAAGATGGTTATATCTTGATAGGCTACAAAATTAAGTATCAGTATTTACTCATTGCTGGAGATTTTACTCTACTGTTCTTTAACTTCTAATACTCCAAATGCTGGTCAGTATTTTACTCCTATGAAAGATTATTTTTTGCTAAGTGGCTTATAAGATTTTTCTCTCTACCCTGAAGAGATCAAAACATTTATTAAGATATATATAAAGTTTATTATATATAAATAAAATTTTATTAGGATATACATATAAAGAATCTGTCTTTTTGCCTCAAAATTTAAAAAAGACTTCTTAATCTTTAGACTCGAAAGCACAAGAGTATCTTCTCTTTTTTTTTGTTTAAATATTTTACCCTCACACTTATCCCCTTTTCTTCTAAAATGCCTGCTACTTATGTTAGATCTCCTAGATAAAGACTCTCTGTCTCTAATCTTTTCTTTCATGATTTCTATCTCTTTTTTCCCCCCAGGTCTTTGACATATTTCTTGCAAGCTATTTTCCAGGCTACTAATTCAGGCTTCAGTAATGATCCTCTGGAGAAAAAAAAAAAAAGGAAAACTTTACTTTTGTTTATTTAATCCAAATTACCAGAGTCATGGATGAGTTTTGAAGTTGGAAACCAGATGTTAAATTCTGTCTCTGTTCTTAATAGTCAATGACTGTGGAGAAGGCACTTGCTTTGTTAAGGCTTAGTTTCCTCATCTATGAGGAAGAAGCTAATATTACCTACTAAACTATAATGATTGCATGAGAGAAAATGAATTAATTTTTTTTCATGGTACTCAGTTCCTACAGACTATTCATAAATATTTTGTGGAACATTTGATTAAATGTCCCTATCAATGTGAGGGTTAATTTTAGGTGTCAATTTGACTAGATTATAGTATGCTCATCTGGTAAAGTATTATTTAGGGGTATGTCTGTGGGAGTGTTCTTGGAGGACACTGACATTTGAATCAGTGGACTGAGTAAGGAAGATCTGTCCTCACTCAGGGTGAGCGGGCACCATCCAATCAACTGACAGCTTGGATTAAAAAAAAAAGGCAGAGGGAAGATGTTTTGATCTCTCACTCTCTGCTACATCCTTTCTTCTCTTGCCCTGGAATCTGAGAACTTCAAGTACTCTGGCCTTTGGACTCTGGCACTTATGTGAGCAGACCTCTGGGTTCTCAGACTTTCCTGGCTTCCAGTTGGTCCAGTGAGATTTCTCAGCCTCTATAATTGTGTAAGCCAATCCACTAATAAATCTTTCACATATCCTTTGGTTCTGCCTGTCTAGAGAACTCTGGTAATGCATTAACTAAAATAAAGTTAAATGTTGTGGGGGAAATTGAAAGGCTTTTTTCTCCTAGCATTAATCATATGTTTTGTGGCTTTTATAGAAAAAGTTTTTCAACTTTGTTAATAAACTATAATACCTTCCATTAAAGTAACACTTGACAGTTTATCTGTAGCTTTGTGATTGAAAACAGATATTATGATTACATTGAGGTTATTGATTTAAATTGTTTTCTGAAGCTTACTTGACTAATATGGGGTATGGATTGAACTCAAACTCCTTAATTTGAAATAATTTCTTTATTGAGTTAATACCACAAATATCAATGCCTGAAGTTTTGGGACATTATCACCAATAGGTGTTTGGCTAGATTATATTAATTCAATTGATTATATTGATTCAATCAATTATATTAATTCAATTGATTCAGTAATACCTTGGTTCACAAATGCTTCTGTTAGCACAATTTGGTGCACAAACAGAAGTGTGCAAAATATTTCTTCTGCTCATGAACTCCATATTGAGTGACAAATACAATCAGGGTACCTTGGTTTATGAACTTAATCTGTTCCATGATTCTGGAAAAGATGGCTGCATTCATTCTCCTGGGGGGAAGATATCTGCAGTTGTGTTCCTCACCAGATGCAGAGTTCATGAACAGAAGCAAAATTTTGCCAAACTTAATGGTCAGTAGAGATAACAATTCCCTGTGTAGCCTGAACAAGGTGACATGAGGAGAGGGTATCAGGTTGGCCTGGAAATCTGTCAAATCAACATTCAGGAGTCCATCAAACTGATAAAAGCACACAATCTAGCCAATAAATGGTTGAAGTTAGTGTAATTGAGTGCTCAATATTGAAGTTTCTATCACAGATGTCATGCATGACCTCACTGTCGACCATTAGGGTACAATTACAATGCTCCAGGGTGATGGGGGGTGGTGAGAATGGTTATAGGGCTCTACCACAGCCATAGAAACTTGGGAAGCTGGGTAAATGGAGAATTTTTGCCATAATCAATAAAGAGATGCTCCATTAGCAAGGAGAGGAACCCAGAACCATTTCCTTCATCAAAGCTGTGCGAACCATTTCCTTCATCAAAGCTGTGCAAACCAAGAAATCCTGAACACATGTGCACTGGTTAGCTAACTGCCTGAATGAGGTCACTGATTTCCTTGCAAGTGATGTTAATGCCTTCAGGTGCAGTTAGGATTTGCAGCACCTTCCTTGCCTATGATAAGCTGCTCAGGATGGGAGAGCTAGCAGTAGATGCCCATTCAAACTTTGTCAGGAATCAAATATATTGAACTAGGGTTGTTTGAGTTGAGAGGAAGAAGGGGAGTGTGTGAATTGAAGCTGCGGGAGAAATGGGGACCAAATGATGCAGCACTCTGAGAGGTACTTAATGCTTTTGTTTTTTCTTGAGAGTAACAGGAACACACACACACACACACAAGTACACTGATAGGATTGTGTTGACTTAGCAAACATATCTCCTGCTGAGGTGGAAAGTATAATTTAGAGAAGGCTAGAGAGGATACAGATAAACCAGTCTGGAAGATGTTGCAGAAGTCCGCTGTGAGGCAAAGAGGAAGGGCTTCAGCTAGGATGTGACAAGGATGACAGACAGAAGAGGCAGATTTATAGGCTAATTAGGGAGTCAAGGCAATAGAACTTGATGATTTTTTATAGAAAGGCTGAGGTAGAGGAGATATTATGGAAGAACTCTAAATTTCGAACTTGAATAGCTGGTGGATGGTAGAACTGCTTACTGATTAAAGGAAAACTGAAAAAAGCCAAGTTTAGGTGGATTGAAATCATGAATTTAGTAAACTATACTAAATTCACACATCATAATGGAGTTGTGAAGTAGTAGTAGTAGTAGTAAGTAGAAGTAGTAAGATACATATGCCAGATGCTCATAGAATATTCTGAACTGGAGATGAGCGTGGTGAGTCATCTATCTATACTTGGTTATGGACATTATGGCTTTGGTTGGAGGGGTGAATCATATTGTGTCTATTGTACTTTCTCAGGCATTTATTTCTCTTTTTCATATCTTGAAATTATTTTTACTGTGGGTATTGTTCTACCATGTCTATATTTTATTGTTATTATTAAGATATTTTATCTTGACATATAATAATTATACATATTTATAGGGTACAGTGTGGTATTTCAATATATGTAACAATGTGTAATGATTAGATCAGGGTGATTGACATATTTATTACCTCAGGCATATATGTATAATTTCTTCTTTTTAATTAATTTTATTGGTACATTTTAGGAATACAGTATAATGACATTCATCACTGGAAATTTGCACCTCGACATAATCTATCTTCGTTCTTATTTTTTCCCCATTCCCCCACCCTCCCTTCATTTCTTTTTGTTGAGAATATTCAGTCTTCTTCATTTGTCATTTTGAAATATTTGATTAGTTGTTGTCAACCATTGTTATCCTATCAGTTTATGGAATATTACAAGTTATTTCTCACATCCAACCACACTCCTGTGTCTGTTAACCATTCTTTCTCCATCCCCCTTCCCCATACCCTTATCTGGCTCTGATAATCATATTGTAGTCTCTACTTGTTGGAGATAAACTCTAGTTTTCGTATGTAAGTTAGAACATGAAAAAATTTCTTTTATTTAATTCACTTAACATATTATTCTCAGTTTAATCTGTGATGCTGCAAATGATGGATTTTGTATTTTCTTATGGCTGAATCATATTACAGTATGTATATATACCAAATTTTCTTTCTCCATTTATCCATTGATGGACAATTAGTTTGCTTCCATATCTTGCTTATTATGCATAATGCTGCAATGAATATGAGAATGCAGATGTCTATTTGACATACTGATTTTATTTCCTTTGGATATATACCCAGAAATGGGATTTCTGGTTTATGATATTTTAGTTTTTGAGGAATATCCATATAATTTTCCATAATGTTGATACTAATCTATATTTCCAGTAGTGTGTGAATGATCTCCTTTGTCTGTATCCTCACCAGTACTTGTTGGTTTTTTTTTTTTTTTTGTCATAGTGGTAATATCTATCCTAGCTGGGGTGAGATTATAACTCATGGTGGTTTTGATTTACATTTCTCAGATGATTAGTGATGTTTCATAACATGTTGGCCATTTGTATATCCTCTTTTGAGAAATGTCTGTTCAGGTCATTAATCCAATGCATTTATTTTTTAAACTCTTTGGCCACTGTATTTAGAAGATTTAGGAGCCAGAATCAACATCATATCCCAGCTACTAAGATTTGCCAAATCTCTGCACAGACCAGTAGTATTACCAGGTGTAGTCATCAGCAGTACTCTCTAGGTTTTTATTGTCCAGTTCAATGAATTGGTCAGAACAATTGCTGAATGTGAAAGATTAACATTTATTTTAGGCCAAAAAAGAGGAAAAGAAGAAGAAAGAGAAGCACAAAAGAACTGCCCAGGGAGAAAAGGGTGCTTTGAAGGAAAAAGAGAAGATACATCATGTACACAGAAGAGGCCACTGCAAGAATAAAGGGCAGTGGCCGTGAAGTAAGTAGCTGCCATCTTTTTTTAACTTCTTTCTTACATTAAATCTAGGCCATCCCATCAAAATCCCACTTGATCTAATGCTGGAAGATTGGTTTCAGGTATAGGGCTCGGCTTGGTCTTGTGTCAGAAGATTGCTATCAGGTGCCTGGCTTGAGAAATGTTGCTCTGCACCTATGGTTAACAAGTCCCTACAATTGGCAGGTCATGCCTAGTTGCTCCAGTCACATTGCCATGCCCTAGTCTCCTGTCTCAGAGGAGCTGCCTAATTTGCATGGTAAAACTGTGTGATAAAGAAAGCAGGTAGATTAGATGGCCCTCCTCTACCAAAGAAAGAAGGTGTGATAAATCCTCTTTATGCTTAGCTACTATCCTGTGACAAAGGAGGGAATGTGGATAACTTTATAAATGAGGAAAGAGGCCAAAACTGCTCTGAGGAGGAGTTTGACTTTTTAATTGACTCTATATTCCAATTAATTTGCTGCAGTAAAGGAGGCTTTTCCAAACCTAAGACTAAATCACCTTAAATTAGCAACTTCAAGTAGTTTTTCCACCATTAGATGGAATAAGAACTTCACGATGATGAGATCACAGAGAACTATAAGATAAAATGTGTACTCCTGTTAAATTTGTCTATTTGGATATTTCATATCCACATCATGTATTAATTAAGGCATATAATTTAGAGTGTTTGATTTTATATACACATAGTTCCAAATTTTGCGTACAAATAGCTACTAATTGTACAAATGTATGAATTAAATATATGTATATAAAATATTAAAATAATATAAAATAAATGCTGTAGTTTGGAAGTTGTTTCTTCACCAAAGATTTATGAGCTGGAAACTTGGTCCCATTGCAATGATGGTGGGATTTTTAAGAGTTGGGACCTAGTGGGAGATAGTTAGGTCATGGGGGCACCAAGATTGCAAGGGATTAGTGTCTATCTTACGAGAGTGGATGAGGTCTCTTGGGACTGGGTCAGTACTACAACAGTAGGATTTTGTTGTTGTTGTTACTTTAAAATATTTTTATTTCAAAAGTAATACAAATAAAAAATGAAATGCTGAGAAAAGACAAAGTCATCTATTTACTGCCCTACCAGCCTACTATAACCACAGTTAGTAATTTGATTTACTTTGACATCATTTTATTGTATGTCTGATGTGTCATGGCAAGTGACACATCAAATATATAATCACATGATCACATTCTTTCATAGTTTCATATCTTGCTATTTTTTAAGATAACATTTTCTCATGTTTTTCGTCATATTCATTATTAATTTTTAATAAGTACATAAAATACCATTCATAGATACCTGATTATTGACTATTTACTTAGACTAGGGGACAGCAAACTATGGCCTCAAATTTGTAAGTAAAGTTTTATTGGAACACAGCCATGCCCATTTGTCTATGGCTGCTTTCATGCTTTAGATAGCAGTATTGAGCAGTTATGACAAATAGTATGTTTTTTTTTTTGTATTAAATTCTTTTATTGGTACATTGTAGGTATCCAACACAATTACATTTCTCATTGGGAATTGTACCTTTATATAATGCATCTTGGTTCTTATTTTTTCCCCATTCCTAGCCCTCCCTTCACGCCCTCCACCCTTCCCTATTTACAAAGACTTTATTTCCATTTTTTCCATTTCTCTTCATTTTTTCCTTTCCCTTCTTTCCTTTCCCCTGTGCCTCCCACTACCCCTACCCCTTTGGACCTTTTATTCCTATTTTACATTATCGATTATTCATTCTAATAATTGGTACATTTTAGGTATACAATATAATGACATTCATCATTGGAAATTTGCACCTTTACATAGTCTCTCTTGGTTCTTGTTTTTCACCCTTGCCCAGCCCTCCCTTCAACCCCCCCAGCCCTCCCTATTTACAAAAATTTTGTTCCTATTTTTCCATTTTCTTACATTAATCCCATTCCCTTCTATCCTTTCCCTTAGCCCTCCCACTTCCTTCCCCTTTGAATCATCCTAACGAAAGAAATCAAAGACCTCTTCTCTGAAAACTATGGCACTCTGAAAAGAGAGATTGAAGATGATATCAGAAAATGGACAGACATCCCCTGCTCCTGGGTAGGAAGGATTAATATAGTGAAAATGGCCATACTTCCAAAACTGCTATTTAGATTTAATGCAATTCCAATTGAGATCCCAGCAGCATACTTCATAGGCCTCAAGAAAAACAATCCAAAAATTCATTTGGAACAAGAAGAGACCCAGAATAGCAAAAGCAATTCTAGGTAACAGAGACATGGCAGGGGGTATCACAATCCCCAACCTGCAACTATACTACAAAGCTACTGTGATAAAAACACCATGGTACTGACAAAGAAACAGACTTGAGGACCAGGGAAACAGATTAGAAGATGCAGAAACAACGCCAGACAAACTCAGCCATCTCATCTTCGACAAAGGAGCCAAACACCCTCACTGGAGGAAAGATAGCCTCTTTATTAAATGGTGCTGGAAAAATTGGGCTTCAACTTGCCAAAGATTAAAACTAGACCTGTGTCTCTCACCATGCACTAAACTAAAATCAAAATGGATTAAAGATCTAAATATTAAAATAGAAACTCTGAACCAGTTGGAACAGAGGTTAGGTAGAACCCTTGAAGACATCGGTGTAGGAAAAGATTTTATGAACAAATCCTCAGTTGCCCGTAAACTAGCACAAACAACCAACAAGTGGGATCTCTTCTTATTAAAAAGCTTCTGCACAGCAAGAGAAACCACCAGCAGTGTGAAGAGACAACCCACAATGTGGGAAAGTAATCTTCACCTGCTCTTCCTCAGACAAAGGTCTACTATCTCGAATCTATAAATAGCTTAAAAAGATCAGAGCTCCCAAATTTAAAGACCCAATCCAAAAATGGGCATCTGAAATGAACAGACATTTCTCAGACAAAGAAGTAGAAATAGCAAATAAATACATGAAAAAATGTTCAACATCACTGGTCATTTGAGAGATGCAAATGAAAACAATGCTGAGATTCCACTTCACTCCAGAAAGAATGGCTGCTATCATGAAATCAACCAATAACAAATGCTGATGGGGCTGTGGGGAAAGAGGAACCCTGCTCCACTGCCGGTGGGAACGTAGACTGGTGCAACCACTGTGGAAATCAGTATGGAGATACCTCAAAGAACTAGGACTGGAAGTCCCATTTGACCCCGCTATTCCACCGCTGGGGATCTTCCCCAAAGAATTAAAAGAATCATACCACAGTGATATATGTGCACCCATCTTCATAGCAGCACAGTTTGTAATAGCTAAAACTTGGAAACAGCCCAAATGCCCATCAACTGGAGACTGCATAAAGAAAATGTGGTTTTTTAATAAAATGGAGTACTACTCAGCCATAAAAAATGAGAAATTAGAGACATTTATAGCTCAGTGGATGCACATTGAGGCAATACTCTTAAGTGAAATAAATAGGACACAGACGTGTAAATACTGAGTAGTTTCTCTGGTGTGAGAAACTGAAAGTGTAAATAAGGACTAAATGTATAATAGGTCATGTGAAATAGGAAGAAAAGGGACAAATAGTATGTCACACAATGCCTGTCACTTTATGGCCTTCTAAAGAAAGTGTGCTGACTCCTGCATGAAACTTTTAAGTGACTTATAATTTGGGCTATTAAAGGTAATGCTACTTGGGAAATCGTTGTGTATATAAATTTTCATACTTTGGACAATTTAATAAAAGTGGGAAAACTGACTCTAATTAATAAAGACATTTTAGGGCAGATATTCTCCCTTACTTTCTCTTAAAATCTAGCTATGATATGACAAGGATGGTGGTGGTAAGAATGGAAAGGAGGACCAGTACTCTTGTAGGCAGCATTTCTCTGGTCCCTGTTAATGCAGGCATGTACATTTACACTCGTTATGAGCATATTTTCAGTTCTGATTTAAAGTCAGTCAAACAGGGTAGTACAGTAACAGTAATGTACAACAGGAAAATAAAACAACTGAAATAAATCTTTTACTTTTTATGAAGGATGAATGCAAGCAGGAATAAAGTCTTTGATGTCAAAGTGCATCTGAAGTGCCACCTAAGCTAGCTATAGTGCAAAAGGCATTGGGAGAGCTGAATGAGGGAAAGAGGTGGTAGTGTCCACAATGACCTAGCAGTGGCCACTGAGCGTGGGATGACAGAAGACACACATGTTCCTCTTCTCTAAACAAAACCTCAATTTAACCCGAATATACCTGTACTTAAACTCTCTCTATTAAGAAAGTTCCTTAGTAACTACTCTATATTTTTGAGTAATGCAAATTGTTCTATCTGGGAAGATTTTATTCTTCAGAAAGAAAAATTATGCAATGGGACCAACTAAGTCAACCCTGAGAAAAAAATCTGAGTCAATCTCTGAGATAAAAAATGAAGCAGACTGATGGGTCTCAAAGCCAATTGCTCATGAATAAAATAAACACCAGGAAGTGTAGATGACATCTTCTAAGGGAAATATTCTGAAGTTCTGGTGCATAAATCTACCAGTAATATTGTAATAGGCTATTGTAGAATCAGACTTCACTATGGCCAAAGTAAAAGACACTGGCAGATCTGGATCACCTTGTAATTTTCAAGATGCCTTCAAGATCTTTTATTCTGTTATGGCTGAGGGAAGCAGAGATGGATATAGGGACCACCACCTGTAACCCTTCACCTGTTATCTCAGTGCTAACCAGGCAAATGAGCTGTAGTTCTGGCAATCCTACACAGCTTACTTCATGGCAACTTTTACTCTCCATGGGGTCCAGGTAAACTAAGAATGTTATATACCCTTGAGTGGCATCCCCTATATCTAATTCCATCATTTCTAAATACTGTCCATTCACTGTTTGTGGAGCTACTAGTCAAGGCAGCAATTTCCCAAGCAGAAGCAAACAAAGGGCTATCTTTATCTCCCTCGCTTAGGGTGAGTGCCCATCCAAGAATCCTCGGGGGCCCATGAATGAGTGCCACCACCACCGTGAACACCACCAGAGTCCAGACAGCTATAGTCAGGGGTAGGCTCAGAATCTCAGAGCTTCTCCATGCCAGGAAGGGCACTGCACCCAAGAGAGGGATATTATACAGTTAGGGCACCCCATGTGTTTAGCCTTGTCTCCATGCCCTGCTAACTGCTCTTGCACTTGGTCCTGCTATGTGATGTCATCTGTAATGTTGTCAGATGGCTGGAAAGCCCCCATCAGAGGTTTTTGTTTTTAAATTCTATTATTGGTACATTGTAGGTATACAACACAATTACATTTCTCATTGGGAATTGTACCTTTACATAATGCATCTTGGTACTTATTTTTTCCCCATTCCTAGCCCCCTTCACGCCCTCCACCCTTTCCTATTTACAAAGACTTTATTTCCATTTTTTCCATTTCTCATCATTTTTCCTTTCCCTTCTTTCCTTTCCCCTGCCCCTCCCACTACCCCTACCCCTTTGGACCTTTTCTTCCTATTTTACATTATCGATTATTCATTCTAATCATTGGTACATTTTAGGTATACAATATAATGACATTCATCATTGGAAATTTGCACCTTTACATAGTCTCTCTTGGTTCTTATTTTTCACCCTTGCCCAACCCTCCCTTCAACCCCTCCATTCCTCCCTATTTATAAAAATTTTGTTCCTATTTTTCATTTTCTCACATTAATCCCATTCCCTTCTATCCTTTCCCCTGGCCCTCCCACTTCCTTCCCCTTTGCCCCTTTTCTTCCTATTTCACATTACCTATTATACGTTTAGTCCTTATTTACACTTTCAGTTTCTCATACCAGAGAAACTATTCGGTATTTATACATGTATGTCCTATTTATTTCACTGAAGAGTATCAGCTCAAGGTGCATCCACTTAGCTATAAATGTCTCTAATTTCTCATTTCTTATGGCTGAGTAGTACTCCATTTTATTAAAAAACCACATTTTCTTATCCAGTCTCCAGTTGATGGGCATTTGGGCTATTTCCAAATTTTAGCTATTACAAACTGTGCTGCTATGAACAAGGGCAGGCATATATCACTGTGGTATGATTCTTTTAATTCCTTGGGGAAGATCCCCAGCGGTGGAATAGCGGGGTCAAATGGGACTTCCAGTCCTAGTTCTTTGAGGTATCTCCATACTGATTTCCACAGTGGTTGCACCAGTCTACGTTCCCACCGGCAGTGGAGCAGGGTTCCTCTTTCCCCACAGCCCCACCAGCATTTGTTATTGGTTGATTTCATGATAGCAGCCATTCTTTCTGGAGTGAAGTGGAATCTCAGCATTGTTTTCATTTGCATCTCTCAAATGACCAGTGATGTTGAACATTTTTTCATGTATTTATTTGCTATTTCTACTTCTTTGTCTGAGAAATGTCTGTTCATTTCAGATGCCCATTTTTGGATTGGGTCTTTAAATTTGGGAGCTCTGATCTTTTTAAGCTATTTATAGATTCGAGATAGTAGACCTTTGTCTGAGGAAGAGCAGGTGAAGATTACTTTCCCACATTGTGGGTTGTCTCTTCACACTGCTGGTGGTTTCTCTTGCTGTGCAGAAGCCTTTTAATAAGAAGAGATCCCATTTGTTGATTGTTTGTGCTAGTTTACGGGCAACTGAGGATTTGTTCATAAAATCTTTTCCTACACCGATGTCTTCAAGAGTTCTACCTAACCTCTGTTCCAACTGGTTCAGAGTTTCTATTTTAATATTTAGATCTTTAATCCATTTTGATTTTAGATTAGTACATGGTGAGAGATACAGATCTAGTTTTAATCTTTGGCAAGTTGAAGCCCAATTTTTCCAGCACCATTTATTAAAGAGGCTATCTTTCCTCCAGTGAGGGTGTTTGGCTCCTTTATCGAAGGTGATATGGCTGAGTTTGTCTGGCGTTGTTTCTGCATCTTCTAATCTGTTCCATTGGTCCTCAAGTCTGTTTCTTTGCCAGTACCATGGTGTTTTTATCACAGTAGCTTTGTAGTATAGTTGCAGGTTGGGGATTGTGATACCCCCTGCCATGTCTCTGTTACCTAGAATTGCTTTTGCTATTCTGGGTCTCTTCTTGTTCCAAATGAATTTTTGGATTGTTTTTCTTGAGGCCTATGAAGTATGCTGCTGGGATCTCAATTGGAATTGCATTAAATCTAAATAGCAGTTTTGGAAGTATGGCCATTTTCACTATATTAATCCTTCCTACCCAGGAGCAGGGGATGTCTGTCCATTTTCTGATATCATCTTCAATCTCTCTTTTCAGAGTGCCATAGTTTTCAGAGAAGAGGTCTTTTATCTCTTTCATTAGGTTGATTCCTAGGTATTTCAGTTTTTTGGATGCTATTGTGAAAGGAATTATTTGCTCTATTTCTCTCTCCGTGAGTCTGTCATTTGTATAGAGGAAAGCTATTGATTTTTGTGTGTTGACCCTGCAACCAGCTACTTGACTGAATTTGGTTTTTAAGTCTAGAAGACTTTTGATGGAGTTCTTGGGCTCTTCTATATAGAGTATCATGTCATCTGCAAATAATGACAATTTGACTTCTTCATTACCTATCTTTATTCCTTTTATTTCTTTCTCTTGTCTAATTGTCGTGGCTAATGTTTCCAGAACTATATTGAACAAGAGTGGTGATAGTGGACATCCTTGTCTTGTTCCTGATTTTAGTGTGAAAGATCTCAGTTTTTGACCATTTAGTATGATATTGGCTGTTGGTTTTTCATAGATGGCTTCTATCAGTTTGAGGTAGAGACCATCTATTCCAATTTTTTGTAGGGTTTTTATCATAAATGCATGTTGGATTTTGTCAAATGCTTTTTCTGTGTCTATGGAGATAATCATATGGTTTTTGTCCTTGGCTCTATTGATATATTGTATTACATTGATTACTTTGTGTATATTGAACCATCCCTGCATCCCTGGGATGAATCCCACTTGATCAGGGTGTATGACCTTCTTGATGATCTTCTGCATTCTGTTTGCCAGTATCTTATTAAGGATTTTTGCATCTATGTTCATTAGTGAGATTGGCCTATAGTTCTCTTTTTCAGTTGGGTCTTTCTCTGCTTTGGGGATCAAGGTGATGCTTGCTTCCAGGAATGAATTTGGGAGTATTGCTTCCCTTTTAATTTCATTGAAGAGTTTAAAGAGTAGTGGCAGCAGTTCCTCTCTAAATGTCTTGTAGAATTCAGCAGTGAAGCCATCAGGGCCCTGGCTTTTCTTAGTTGATAAGTTTTTAATTACATTTTCAATTTCATTGGTTGATATTGGGTTGTTCAGAATTTTTAGGTCTTCTTCGTTCAACTTTGGTAATTCATATGTATCTAGGAATCTGTCCATTTCTTCTATGTTGTCCATCTTATTGGCATATAGGTTCTGGAAGTAGGTATTGATGATCCTCTGGATTTCTGCTGGGTCTGTTGTCATTTCACCCTTTTCATTCCTAATTGCATGGATTTGGGCCTTTTCTTTCCTTTTTCTGTCAAGATTGGCTAAAAGTTTGTCAATTTTGTTTATTGTTTCAAAGAACCAACTCTTGGCTTCATTGATTTTTTGTATCATTCTCTTAGTCTCCATTGCATTGATTTCTCCTCTGATCTTTATAATTTCCTCCCTTGTATGAGCTTTGGGGTTGTCCTGCTCTTCTTCTTCTAGAAGCTTGAGGTTCAGCATCAGGTTGTTTAATTGGGCTAGTTCTATTTTCCTAATATGCATATTCACTGCTATGAATTTCCCTCATAGGACTGCTTTCATTGTGTCCCACAGATTCCGATATGTTGTATTGTCATTGTCATTTAATTGAAGGAACTGTCTGATTTCTTCTTTAATTTCCTCTGTGACCCTTTGGTTATCCAGAAGTGTGTTGTTCAATTTCCACGTGTTTATGAAACTTTTTGAGTTTCTTTTGCTATGGATTTCCAATTTCATCACACTATGGTCTGATAATATGCAGGGGATAACTTCAATTCCTTTGCACTTACTTAAACATGTTCTATGTGTGAGTATGTGGTCTATTTTGGAGAATGACCCATGTGCAGCTGAGAAGTATGTGTATTCTGATTTTGTGGGGTGGAAGACTCTATAAACATCTGTTAAGTTCATTTGTTCAAGAGGTGAATTGAGTTCTAGTTTTTCATTACTTATTTTTTGTCTAGTTTATCTGTGTATTTGTGACAGTGGGGTGTTAAGGTCCCCCACTACAATTGTATTAGTGCATGTATGACTTTTCATGTCCATTAGTATTTGTTTTATATAGTTGGGCACACTAGTGTTTGGTGCATAGATATTTATGATTGTCATCTCTTCCTCTTGAATTCTTCCCTTTACAAGGATGTAGTGTCCTTCTTTGTCTCTCTTAATCAGTGTTGGTTTGAAATCTACTTGATCTGCCAAGAGGATGGCTACTCCTGCTTTTTTTGGGGTTCCTGTCACATGGAGTATTGTTTTCCACCCTTTAACTTTCAGTCTGTGGGTTTCCTTTTGAATTAAGTGTGTTTCTTATATGCAGCATACTGTTGGATTTTGCTTCTTGACCCATTCTGCCAATCTATTTCTTTTGATTGGTGAATTGAGACCATTAACATTGATGGTTATAACTGAAACATATTGACTTGTCATTGTCATGACTTTTTCTTTTTGTTGGGTTCTCCCCATTTGCATTTAATTTCTTGTTATGCCAGATGGGTTCATTCTGCTTTGCTTCCTGGGGTTGTGATCCTCAATGTCTATTCCTAGGATATTGTGTAAAATTCTTTGGGTGCTGGTTTAGTATTCACGAAGTTCCTAAGGTGCTCTTTGTCATGAAAGCATCTTATTTCTCCATGAATTTTGAAAGATAGTTTAGCAGGGTACATCAATCTGGGTTGGAGGCTGTTTTCTTTGAGGGCTTGGAATATGTCACTCCAAGCTCTTCTTGCCTTGTTGGTTTGTGTTGAGAAGTCTGCTGTGATTCTGATGGGCTTTCCTTTCTATGTGATTTGTTTCTTTTCTCTAACTGCTTGTAGAACTTTGTTCTTCTGTTGTGTTTCTGGAATCTTAACAATTGTATGCCTATGTGTAGATTATTTTTGATCAAGGCTATTTGGAGTCCTATATGCCTCACTTATCTGTATGTCAAGGTCTTTTCCCCTGCTTGGGAAGTTTTCTGCCATTATTTCTGTGAAGAGACTTTTTTATGTCATCTCCACTCTCTCCTGTTTCTTCATTGAGTCCAATCAGTCCTATGTTATTCTTCTTTGCATCATCTAGCAGCTCTGGATTGATTTCTCATGTTCCCTTATAATTTTGAAGCAATTTTTCTTTTCCTGGTCAGTTATTGCAATCTTATCTTCTATATCTGAAATTCCGTCCTCACATTGGCTCATTTTGCTGTGTAGACTTTCAGTGGAGTTTTTCATGTCCTGGAAATCTATTTGCATCTGTTTTATGGATTCCATTTGTTTCCTATGTTAGGATTCCATCATGTTCCTCAGCTCCTCTCTAGATTTATTAATCATATCTTGCACTAGGGGCACAATTTCTCCTGTTATCTGAAAAATTATTTCTGATTTCCTTTTTTCCAGATCCCCTTTTGTTGCCAGTTCAGTGGGTCCAGGTGGTTGAGTATCAGAGTGTTCCATCTCATTTTCCTTTGGGGTTACTGTAGGTGATCTGGAAGCCTGGTTTTGAGACTTATTTACATGTCTTCTCATTTTGACTGGGGCGGGGGGCTGTTAGCACCTGCACAGATTACCTCCTCTGAGCTGGGAGAGGTGGGACAGTGGCCTGAAGCAGTGGTAGGGATGGTGGCCCAAAAGCCCTTTCCTGTGGGCTAGGAGCAGTGGGAGGGATGGTGGCCCGGAAGCCCCTTCCTCTTGACCAGGAGCAGTGGGATGGCCACTCAGGATCCCCTACCTCTGAGCCGGGAGTGGTGGGAGGGATGGTGGCCTAGAAGCCCCTTCCTCTGGGTCAGGAGCAGTGGGACAGAAGGTGGCCCAAAAGCCCCTTCCTCTTGGCTGGAAGCAGCGGGAGTCATGGTGACTGGGAAGCCCCTTCCTCTGGACCAGGAGCAGTGGGACGGTGGCTCAGAAGCCCCTACCTCTGGCCCGGGAGCAGCGGGACTCAGTACCGTGGTCTGGTGGTCTGGTGTCCTCTGCGTCTTTGTGGTGTGGAACCAGCTGGCTGCCTGTCTGCAGTGGGGTGATTCAGCATGTTCTGCATGACTCGGGACCTCAGTAGAGTGTGCGCAGACCTGCCTCTCATCAGAGGTTTAACAGCTGGAATGGCTGATCTTGGACTTTCAGGCACCAAAACTGTGAGCTAAATAAACCTCTTTTACCTTTATAAAGGTACTCAGTCTCAAATATTTTGTATAGTAAAACAAAATGGATTAAGACAACAATTTATTACTTTTTAAAATTTGAGATTTGGTTCTCATGAATCTAGGAGTGGTAGCTAGGCTATTTAGTCATAGCAGGTTCTAGCTTATAGCAGCAAAGTCTAGAAGAGTGGGATCATCTCAGCTCTATCCAGATAGCAATGATCACAAACACTTTAGGACAGCAAACAACTGACTATTGCTGTCCCCATTCCTCATATTTTGTGCAAAGGAATGGACCTGGATATAGACAGCTTAAAGAGCAAAGTCCTCACATTTGTATATCCATGAATTAAATGTACCCTAAGTGTATATTTAGCCTTCCCAGTCAGTGAGCATCTGAAAATGTCCACAGCATGAACTTTTGTTTCAAAGAAAAGCCAGTATACCCTCACGCAAGTGTCTGCCCTGACCAATTCAAATAGTCTTCAGAGTCTTAGAGAAATGAAAACTCAGAGTGTTGATGACTCTCATTCCAGCCATGTACTCAACACACGTTTGTTGCTGGGTTGCTCTATCCACAGCCCATGGTGGTCTCATGAGACTGTAATGAAGAGTAATGAAGACACTGAAGTCAGAGAGTTCTGGATTCAGATCTTTTACTTCCAAGCAGCTTGGAGAAGCTAATTAACATACTTTAATTTTAGTTTGTTTACCTGGAAATTGGGGATGATAATGCTTCCATTAGTGAGGGATTGTGAAGAATTAATAATATAGGCTACACACCCTTAGTGGTTCATATAAAATATGTTTATGACCTAATCAGTGGCAGTTTATTATTGGTGGTGATTTTAATTTTGCTGCTATTTATAATTCTTTTAGGCAAAAATTCCTCTGAAACTTACTGAGCCATACAGGCTCTGGGGAAAGCAGAGTTATTGAGAATTTTCCAGACTGGATTTAATATGCTACTCTGTTAGTACAACATAGGTTTCCTTAGCTTGTTCAAACACTGACTTTTAATATTGTCTCTAAAGGAAGTGTGAAGAAATAAGATTCAAATCAGAGAAACTCCTGGGAGTTTATGAAGGATAGATGACAAGTAGGAAAATCATATCTTTGAAGATGACATATTATTAAAATCATTAATACGATAAGAAATTTAGATCTGCGGTCTGATCCTCATCCAGTGTTAGTGTCCGAGATCATTTGAAACAGGCATCACATGCTAAAGAAGCTTCTTCCTTACTCCCAGGCAGGGCATTATGGTACACATCAGTGATTTGGGGGTCTTTCCATGCCCTGTGTTCAGAGAACTGTGTATCTTACCCTCATATAGTACCAGCACCAAACCCTGGGAGGCTGTGGGGGTTAAAACAAGCATGCAGACTAGTGCAATGGACTGGAGAATCCAGAAATTAACCCACGTGTATACGGACAGTGATTTCCAAAAAGGTCACCAAGACCATTCAATGAAAAAAAGACAGATTTTCCAATAAATAGCACTAAAAAAACTGGATATCCAAGTGATAAATATTCAGCACATTTGACTTTTACCTAACACCATATAGAAAAATTAACTGAAAATGGATTTATGCCTTGTGTAAGACCCCAAACTGTAAAACTCTTAGAACCTAAGAAGTTTCATGACATTGGACTTGGCAATGACTTCGTGGATATGTGTCGTAGTTATTTTACTGTCACTGGGACACAATAGCCGATACCCTCAATTTAAGGAGAGATTTATTTTGGCTCATGAGTTTTAGAAATTTCATGGCATAGTTATCTGGCTTCAAGGCAGAAAGGACATAGTGGAAGAGCCTAGGTAGAGGACAACTGGTCATCCTCTGGTAGTCAGGAAGCAGAGAGAGAAGGAAAGAGCCAGAAAGGGAGATGCACCTTTCCAGGTCATGCCTCCAGTGACGTGTTCCTCTGACCAGGGCCTACTTCCTAACGGCACATTTAGCAACTAAACTCATTAGTGGATAAACCCACTAATGAGGACAGCACCCTATGATACAATCACCTTCCACACACATGGGAATTTAGGGGACATTTTAGATTTGAACCATAAAAATAAGACAGTAGGAACAGAAAACAAAAGACAAGACAAACATATTGGACTTCAAAAACATTAAACACTTATATGTATCCAAGAACATTATTGATACAGTTAAAAAGCAATCCACAGAGTGGACAAAAATATCTATAAATATTCATATATCTAAGAAGAGATTGATATCTTTAATATGTAAATATCTAAAACTTACTGGCAAAAACCATTCAATTTAAAAAGGAACAAGGAGTTGAATAGACATTTTTTCAAAGATATACAAATGGTCAGTAAGCATGTGGAAAATGTTCAATATCATTAATCATTAGGGAAATTTAGATAAAACTACAATAAGATATAATTTCACACCATTTAGAATGACTACTACACAAATAAAAAATCAAAAGCAACCAACTCAGAAATAACAAATTTAGGCAAGAATATGAAGAAGCTAAAATTCTTGTGTATTGTTTATAGGAATGTAAAATAACACAGTTGCTGTGGAAAACAGTATGGATATTTCTTAAGAAACAAAAATAGAATTGCCATAAGATCCAGCAACTTAACTTCTGGGTATATACTTAAAAGATTAGAAGCATAGTGTCAAGGAAGTATTTGTATATCAGCATTCATAGTAGTATTATTCATAATAGCTAAAACAGAAGTAATCTAATTGCTCATGGGTGGATGAATGGGAAAGCAAAATATGGTATATACACACAATGGAGTATCATTCAGGCAAGAAAAAGGAAGGAGATTTTGACACATACTGCAACACAGATTAGTCTTACATATTATGCTAAGTAAAGTAAACCAATCAGAAAATGTCAGATGATACCACATATGTGAGGTACTAAGGTCACATAGCTTGGTCAAAATCATAGAAACAGAAAGTAGATGGCAGTTTCCATGAGTTGGGAGGAAGTGAGAAAGGGGATTCTTAACCAGTGCTAAATTTCAGTTTTGTAAGACAGTGATGGTTGCAAAGCTGTGAATATACTTAATGCTAGTGAAGTGCACCCCTATAAATGGTTGTGATAGCAAACATTGCATTATGTATATTTTATCACAATAAAAATTTGGGGAATGAAAAGGAACATGTAAAATATAAAAAATTGTTTGTTGAATGGTCATTTATAAGACATCTAGCATTCCCACCTGTCGCTACCTTTGTAATGATTAAAATCATTGGTTGGACAAATGCTTCTCTTTATTTATTTCAGAAATTATTTTTTTAAATATGCACAACTAAACCTGTGATCCATACTGCTGCTTTCAATGCGACAGTAAGCTTATACCTTTGTGAGATGGAGAACTGTATTGATATTTTAATAGCCTTTCTGAGCTGTTGGCTTCTGTTCCGTTCCAAGTTTAAACTCTAGGGCATTTCCCTCCCATAATGCTGATTGTGAGAGTGCATTTTCATTCCCTCCCTCTAGCACAGTGTCTGCCACTTCCCCACCCTTCTTGATTTGGTGCTAATTCATGTGTACTGTTCGGAGACTGACTGGTCAGGAATTGTCGCCCAGGACAAGCTTTAAAGACTGGGACTTTCTCTTTCCTTACACCAACACTGCCTGGATTACTGTAGCTTTAGAAGAAGTCTTAAAATTAGGCATTAAACGTCTTCCAACAGTTTTTTTTTTTTTTAACTTTTCTAGGTCCTTTGTACTCCTACATAACTTTTAAATTTCAATATCCAATTCTTCATTTATAGCAAGTATGCACAGACCTGAATTTTTATATATACCTTATGTTTTCTAATCCTGCTAAATTCAAATACAAGTTCTAGGGGCTCCTAGAGATTTCTTAGTATTTTCTCTGTAGATGATCATTTCATCTACATATAAAGATTTTGCTTCTACCTTGCCAATCCTATCCTAATTGTGTCATCTTATTGCCAGACTATTTTGGTGGGGCCTAGGTTTCAAAGTTTAATGGACAGAGAAAGAGTAAGCATATCTGCCCTTGTTCCCCACCTTAAGGAGAAAGCATTGTATCTTCTCCATTCATATAAGGCATTCTCGCTGGAAGTATGGAGTACATGTCTTTGATCTGTTGAGAAGGTTCTGTTCCACTTCTAGTGTCCTGATAGCTTTTATGAACAGCTGTAGAATTTAGTCCATACTTTTTCGGCAACTAGTGACAGGATCATATGGTTTTTTCCTTTCCTCTGTTAGAATGATGACTTTTGGGGGTGGATCTTCCAATGCTGAACTAACACTTCCATCCCTATAACAAAACCACTTTCTACAGACTGCCAGATCTGATTTCTCATAGTTTGTTTTGTTAAACACATTTCTATCTATGTTCATACTTTTTTCTTCTATTATCTTTACCCAGGTTTAGGATTCGCACAATGTTAATTTCCTAAAATGAGGGGAGAAGCATTCCTTCTTTTTTCTGCTTTAATTGTTTGATATAATTTATCAGTTAAAAATGTATATGAGCCTGCTGTTGTCATATAAGTAGGTTTTCAAGGTAGGAATATACTTTCTTTAATAGGTGCTATTCAAATTTTATATTTCCTCCAGAGTTAGTTTCATTAATTTGTCTTCTTCTAAGTTACTTCTTAGAAGTTGTCAAATTTATTTCAAAAATGATTTTTGTAATATGCTTCCTATATCCTTTTAAATTCTGTAAAATCTGTGGTAATGTCTCCTAGATCTTGATATTGTAATTTAAAAAATGTATAATTGATATTGTGTAACAAGAAAAGGTCTAAAGGAGCAGGGGAATTGGAAGGGGTAGGGGAAAGGGAAAAGAAAAAATATGAGAAAAGGAAAAAAATGGAAACAAAGTCTTTGTAAATAGGGAAGGGTGGAGGGGGTGAAGGGAGGGCAAGGGAAGGGGAAAAAAATAAGAACCAAGATACTCATGTAATGGTACAAGATCTCAATGATGAATGTAACTGTATTGTATACCTAAAATGTACCAATAAACTTAATGGGAAAAAAAAGACTGGGAATTTCTGATATTTGCTCTGTCCATTGCAAAAGATACCTTCTGACTAATTATGTTAAGCTTTCTTTTCTCAACTCATAAATCTTTCTCTAGAAAGTGCTTATTATCCATCATCAGTACATTGAGTTCAAAGAATTAGCAGAAAAATGAAATTAATAATAGGTCAGGTCCATTATGTTCCAGCTTTCACTTTCAGCAGCAGAAGAACAATGATAGGGAGTAATAAAGTGTTAATATAGTAATAGCAGTGTTTCCTGCTTCTTTGCTCTTCCAGTTCCTCATTTGAAAATAGCTTTGAAGGGCTGGACTCGCCTCTGACCAGGGTGAGGACAATCCTTTGTCAAGTTACTTATTTCTTTCTGATTTGCTTCCTTGTTCCTCTTTAGTCTCCTGTCTTCCCACTCCTTCCCCTAATACTTAATGTCTTGATACCAAATAGCTGAATACAACATAGTTGCTCCTTATCTTCAGTGTTACTTTCCATGGCTTCAGTTGCTTCGTCAACTGTAGTCTGAAAATGTTAAATGGAAATTTTCAGAAATATATAATTTATGCTTTAAATCACATGTTACTCTGAGTAATGTAATGAAATCTCAAGCTATCCAACTCCTTATTTGGGATGAGAACCATCTCTTTGTCCAGAATATCCATGCTGTATACCTTTCCCACCTGTATTTGTCAGGTTTCTCATTGGTGAGTCCCAATACCCAACACCCACAACTTCAAAGCGGAGATGTTTAATTTGTTAATAGTTTCAGTGCAATGATCTGTTGGTTCTAAGGCAGAGACATGGCAGAAGAGCATGGTGGAATAACACTGCTCAGTTCATGGTGGCCAGGAAGCAAAGCAAAGGAAGAGTGCTAGAGAGGAATGGATGAGGAGCAATACATAGTACCCAAGAGTGCACATCTGTGACTCAACCTGACATGCCCAGGAGCATATTTTACTAATCTACTAGGCTTTTTTTTTTTTTGATACCGGGGATCGAACTTGGGACCTTGCGCTTGCGAGGCAGGCGCTGGAACCACTGAGCTAAATCCCTGGCCCAAGGCTTTTTTTTTTTAATCCAGTGCATTTGCCACACCAGGATTAACAGTCACAATTCAACTCTTGTCAACTTCACACCCCAAAACATTTCCTTAAATCATATTGAATTTTAGAGACTTAATACATTTTCCAAAATTGCATTGTAAATCTCTCCCAATAGAGGGAGAATAATATTAACAGCCTCAATAAAACCAAAGTACAGAATACCATTTTAGAAGCACTATTCTAGGTGTGTTAGCTCATTTAATCCTCACAAAAGTCCTATGTAAATGACATTATTATCATCAAAAGAAGTTTTAACTTATCTAAGATCACAGAGCTAATAAGTGATGGAAATGAAATTCAAACCCATGCTGTTTGACTCCAGAATCCACAGCTAAGTTTACAGAGGCTAACATGACCCTTTCGCTTTCCATTTCAATTACCTTCATCTTGTTCCCTCAAATTTATTCTGTATGAGAACAGAACTCAATATACAAATAGTCTCCAAATAGCAAGAAGACCACTAGCAGTCTTCTTGTTTGTCCCAAATTTTCCTCTAAATCTGAGGCTTCCAAGGCACTGGAACAGACATTCCTAAGAAATCTTAAAAGATCTCTCTCTCTTTCTCAGGCTATCTTTGGAACTCTGATCAAATTCCTTGAGTTATAGAGTCTAACTCAAAATGTGAGCCCCAAGAATGGAAAGACCATATATAGCAGTTAGAGACAAGAGGAGCTGCCTAGGCTCATAGTCCTAATATTTTTCACACCTTAAATTAGGACACATAGCTCTTCAGGGTTTTAGGATGACTGGGAGATGTAGTAAGAATCTCTAGCTACCAGCATTTCCAAGATAATTTGATAGTTTACGCTAAGACTAGGTTAAAAATAGTTTCAGAAACACTGGAACTGTGTTAGGAAATCTGAGATTTATCGTCAAGATACTATTGGTATGAGTTGAGAAGAGATGTATCAGCCCCAAATATCCTATATTCTATGTTGCATGTAATCTTATAATTATAGAATAATTCCTTTGGATCTTGCAAGGTTGAATGAAGTGGATAGATTAATGCTTTTTATATGATCTGTTACATATCTGGATTCCAGAATGAAACCAGCCATTATAAATGAGAAAAGTAGAAACTAAAGATAGAGAGGAAGCTGAAATTTTTGTAGGGACCAGCTGCTATTTTTTAGTAGTTAGAAATTATGGAATCTTGTACAGTTTATCTTGGTACAGTTTGTTTTTATACTGAGTAATAATACCCCAAAATAGGATCTACCCTAGGCCCAGAGTTTAAGAGACACTGTAACAGTTTATTTCAACTCCATTTAAAAACACAGCAAATACTGTCTCCCAAAGCATGATCTAGTATTTTGATTTACAGTTAGAAGAAACCTAAGAATAAACTCTTTTAATCATGGAGTTGCTTTAAGCCAAGGATTGCAAAGATTTAAAATTACACATAGGGCCTTTCAGATGCCCTTCTGTGGTAGGCCAATCTGTTGGTCATGAAATAAATGTGCTAAGCTCCCAGTTGTACATGCAGTAAGAATAAGCTCAGATGGAAAAAAAATCTATATATAAAATTACTTGTGAATTTTCACTCATCCTTTAGAGATGATTTATTAAGAAGGCAATGTGTAGCAAGATACAGATAGTGGTGACACATACCAATAGCTTTATTACAACACTCTTGGAAGCTAACATTGCTAAATAATAACAAAGAATCTTTTTCTTCTTTTTCTCACCACTTTGCCTTGAAGTTCATGATCATTTTCTTATGTGCATGTTTTCACAATGATTTTAGGCCATTATAAAAGAGACCTGATTGAGCCTTTCCGCTTGGTGCAATGGCAGACACTCGCCTGAGTACTTTGGGTGCATTGATTCATTTTATCCTTATAAATACCACTTTGAAGTAGATACAATTATTATCCTCACTTTTACAAATGAAGAAACTGAAGCATGGAGAAGTTAAGGAACAAGTCTGAAGTTCTACAGCTAATAAGTTATTGAACTGGAATTTGAACCAATATGATCTAATTTCAAAGTCTATGTTGTTAAACAACTTACTATATTTTCCCTAGTGAGTTTATAGCTGCATATATGTTCATCAATAATTAAGGAATCTTTATGTAATGTGTTACAAAGAATCTTGTATAATTGATAATGTGAAATAGGAAGAAAAGGTCTAAAGGAGTTGGGGAAGTGGGAAGGGTAGGGGAAAGGAAAGAAGGGAAAAGAAAAAATATGAGAAAAGGAAAAAATGGAAACAAATTCTCTGTAAGTAGGGAAGGGTGGAGGGGGTGAAGGGAGGGCAGAGAAATGGGGAAAAAATAAGAGCTAAGATACATCATGTAATAGTACAAGATCCCAATGATGAATGTAACTGTATTTTATACCTAAAATGTACCAATAAACTTAATGAAAAAATGTAAAATATTCAAAGGTAACACTTGGGCATCTTGAAAATGATGCCCTGGGCATGTGTCCCTTACTCGATCCTCGAGCTGAAGGCATGAGGAGATACTTGTTGTTTAACTATCATCCTTTTCTCTAGATAGGTTTAGGCAAGAGAAAATCTTCACCACTTTCTCATTGGAAGGGGCTGTTGGGAGTTTGGAAGATGTCAAATTTTGCTAGTAACTCTCCATTCCCATTCCTTCACTTATTTTATTTGTCCAGGTTGGATACATATCTGGGTCTCTGTTGCTATGTTACTCCTGAATGTATAAAAATAACAACAACTCTGTTTTCCCTTATCCTATTAGGGAAGGGAAGGAAATATAAAGAGAGATTCTCTGGCCTTTCCTTTGGAGTAAATTAGGACTCATTATGAGAAGCAGAGACTCCTTAACAGGGTGACTGATTACACACAGTGAGTTTTAGAACTCGTGTGTTGAATTAGATTGTAAATATTGTGATGAAATTGCACTACTTCAACTTGGGGAGGGGTCTTGGGAAATATTATTTTCTTTATCTTGAATAATTACAATACTTTATTCCAAGGTGGCATGGTAGATTTTTTCAGTGTGTTTTCATCTCATTTTTACTCTTCTTCACATGACCTTTAGTATCTTATCCATGAGATGGGAATAATGATATCTACATGCCAGAATATTGTGAAAGAGATAATGATGTTTACCCTGTAGATAGCTACTAAGGGCTTTTATGGGAATTAAATTTAATGATAAATGTCAGAAGAATATTTTGAAGTTTATAAGACTGTTAACTGTTTCATTCCTATTCTTATTCCTTTTAGACATAGCATGTGCTACTTCTTTTTTTTAAAAATTTGGAAATGACAAAACTTAGATTCATAAAGATTGATCAATTTTCCAACTAGTTAAATGGTGTTATTTTGCTTCAATGTATATCCTCTGTTCCTTAGTTTGGTGATCTTTATATTGCTTTTATTATTCTAAACTATTGTATGGTTTTGAAATATTTCCCAGGATTTCTTATTAACAATAAACTCTCCTATGCCTTGCATCTCTGTGTTAGTGTGTTGCAGGGACAGCATTGCCTGTTTCTTATCACCAAAGACTGTCTCAACCCAGGGATCAGCACATGAGCCAAGTTTCTACCACCTGTTTTTGTAGTTACAATCACACTCCTGTTTCTGTGTTATTTATGTCCTCTTTCACACTACAGTGACAGATTTGAAGATAGAGCAGACTATAGGCCAAACTAATCTGAAATATTTATTATCTAGCCCTTTACAGAAAAATTTGCTGTCCTGACTTTTATAATCATGCTAAATATCATACAACCAGTGTTTTCAAAGAATGACGTTCCATAAATAGCATCAGTAGATGCCCTTTCCAGCAATTCACACCTAGCTAAATCAAGGTGGGACAAATGAGCCCTTTAACTTGCCCTTATTTCATCCTCAGGAGAAGCTTGGGTTCTTTGACACTGAAAGTAGAGGTCCTAGAGGCCCCAATGGCTCTAACTTCACTGAACACTGAAACAGGAAGAAAGGGATATTAGAAAGTGTCCAGTATTCCCACTCAAGGTATGAGAAAACTGAGACCCACAGAAGAGCAGCTACTCCTCTCAAGTTAGGTAACAGTTGTCAGTTAGATTAGAACCTAGGAATTCTAACTTGGTGGTTAAATTATATGAAAGTGTAATTAGACTTAATTGTATTTTCTCACTTGTGAACTGCAGGTGTGAATTTTCATTCAGCTATTTTATGCTGGAGAGGAAAAGGGCACAGAAAGATTAATGAATCCTAAGATACTGTTTGGAAAGTTCACATTGGGATCTGAATTTTTGAGCCTATTTATACATCCCAAGCATTCATTTGTTTTATTAAGAAAAATTATAAACCAGAGATTGCACTGTTCATCTTGGTTTGTTTGGCCCCATTTTCCTTTATCTTCTCTTTCCCTCATGACTAAATATAGCACTGCTAGTATTATTTGGCCTAATGTGAGCAGGCCAAATTAATGACCCCTATTAATAGAATGGGTGAGCTTAACAAGGGAGGGAGTTCATGGAGGTGAGTCTAGGTACTGCTCTGGTTTCTGAGTTTCTCTGTGTTTTTGGGTGAAGATAACATTTTTAAAAAATTCATTGCGTCATCAATTATGTAGCATTTTTATGTTTCTGTAAGTGAAAACACCCAAGTCTTGTGTTCGGAGCCCACAGACCCACCCACTGGGAATATGGTGTTTTACAGTCCAGTTCACCTACCTAAAGAGCTTTGCCCCTAAAAGTAATTAAACTTGTCAAGACTCTCAATGGGAATTCTTGGCTAGAACCATAAAAGGCTAAACAATCAAGCAGACAGGTTAGCAGGAAATGTCAGAACAGGGACATCACTAAAAGGTTATTATCACTGGACAGGTCTTATGTTTTTTAAACCACAACTCTTTAGAAGAACCTGACTTTTGGATAACATTGATAATAACTTGTAGGACTGGGCATTGAATCTAATTTCTCTCTGCCCAACTTCCCTTTTCTGTTCTAGTAACAGCACCCCTGCCTTTGGGAAGCTACCTTCTCCTTACTCCATGTGGCTTGAATGTGGTTTTTAATCAGAGTTTTTTCTCTGGGGTAATAGATGTAATCATCTGATCCAATCTAGGGCATATGAAGTATCTCTTGCAGCAGTTTATATCCTGAACACAGAGATGGGTGGAGCAGAGACCCCTGGTAGAAATGCTCACCATACTGTGGGATGCCACATCTGCCCTGAGCTTAGTCTTCCCCAGGACTGCTTGCTCTATCTTTAGAATTTTGTCTTCATCTAGTATCTTATTTATTTGTATTTAATTTAAGTTAGCAGTTTTCTGTTGCTTCCAGAATGTTTAAATACCAAGGGGCACAAAATATCTGGGTCTGATACATGTTATCTTATATATTTAACAAAAACACTGTGGGATTTGTATTATTAGTTCTATTGCACACATGAGAAAGTTAAAATTGGGGAGAGTTAAGTTGCCATGGTTTATGCTGGTAACAAGGCAAAGCCAAGATTTGTGCTCAGGAATGCCATATCCTGGATTCATGAGGGCAAGGTGTAGCTGAAGGCGGATGTCAGCAGTCTAGGCTTTATGATGCTCTCAGGAGAGGTCCAGGGAAGCCAGGTACCAGAGCCCAACATCAACACTGCCCTCCCCTCCCCTTGTTTATTTCCTGGAAGTGCTATTTCTTTATGTAGAAGGTTTTTGTTTTTTGCTTTTTTTGGTACTGGAGATCGAACTCGGGCCCTTCCACTTGCAAGGCAGGCAGCAGAAACACTCAGCTAAATCCCGGCCCTATGTAGAAGTTTTGGTCATATTTCTCACAGTCAAAAATCACTTCATAGGTAAGGGAACTGAGCTGCAGAGATGCCAAATGGATTTTGACCTGCAGCAAGGTTGCATAATAGTTCACATGGCAAAAGTTAGCCAGTCTGTGCCAGATCAGCATCAAGACCAGGGGTTCCTAGTCTCTTACTGCTTTGATTTCCTTGGGTAAGGATGACATATTGTGATTTCCCAAAAGATATAGTTGAGTTGAAACATTTACAAATTTAACTTTTTGGCAATTAAAGGAGACAGACACAAAAATAGAGAACTTTGACATTGCAAGTGATTCACTCTCTCAGTCTGGCTCTGAGATGGGGAAGATGAGTATTTTGGTGACTCAATGAGTAAGTCTCAGACCTCATATGGCTCTTACTGTGAGCAAGTAATCATGCTATGTGGTTATGTATTTGACATTCTTTTTTTAAAATTAATCAGCATAGGTCCTGAAACATAGCCAGTGTATTTCTGCTGACCTCCCTCCCTCCCAAACTGTATTTATTCAATATTGGAATAAAAACTGATGCTAGTGGACTTCCTGGTGCTGGTATTGTAATGCACGGATGAAGATATTTTCAAGAAAATCTAGGGCTGAAGTTATTATTTGCTCAGTGTACTGATAGAATTTCTGCCCCATTGAAATTGCAGCTCCACATCTTACCATAGTTGAGGCAATAAAACATTAACTGTACAGCCTTGATTCTGTATGATAAAGGTTAAAACATTTATGTTTTATGTGATTGTGAACAATCCTTTATTTCCTAGACTATAGAAAAATATTAAGGTAAACTTTTGAGATAATTTCCTGTTATCTATAAAGTGCTAAAATGTTACTCATTAATGTAGTCATTATAATAAAAGTTTTCAAATAAATTTTAATGTATTAGTAGTTGAAATTATAAAGGGCTGGTACTTCTGAATCTCATTTCATCTTCTTTATTTATATTTATAAAATGAGAAAATTGGACCAAATAGGCAGCTCTGGTCTCTTGTGGGATCACTATTTGTCCATGATCAACTTTGGGTTGATAAATTAATCTTGTCTTTGCTCTCTTACATGTATGCTGAACAATTGGTTGTAGGCTATTTAAGAACAATCTTGGCTTGTCCAATTAACTTTTCTTCAACAGATTAGCTTGGGTTTGTTCATATGGTGGTGTCAGTGTTCCATGAAAAATTAGAAGTACATGGTTCCTCGTAAAGATTGGGCTCAGAATTGGTATAATAGCAATTGCTCCATATTCTATTACCTAAAAGAAGTCACAAGCCTGCCCTAGATTCAAGGGAAAAATAGATTCATTTTGATGAATTAAGCTGCAGAGTTATATTTTCAAGGAACATGTTTATAATAAGGGTCATATTGGAACTGTAGTTAAACATGCAGTTTTTGTTAAACTGCTTTGTTTCATGTATTAGGGTCTGTTGTTTTTGCCAGACAAATGTTTGTCTCCATGGGAGGACATTCAGGTTCTCTACCAGCCTAATGGCAACTGACACACACAGGCCAACAGCTTTTCCCTTATTGTATTTTCCACTAAAAGGATTCCTGGAATTGAGATAAAGTTCTTAACAGAGAGGGCCCTGACCCTGTCAGAACTTGACCTGAAGAGGCAATCTTTGTTTCAGATTTGGAATAAAATGCTCTGCCTATTTGATCATAGAATTATGACCACGTGGATTTGGCCTGAATTTGCAAATGCATTTATCAATTTGTATTGCTCAAAAATGCAGCTACTACCCAAAATAAGGAGAGAATAATCTTCCCTTCATGGTGTTCCAAAAGGAGAATGTAGACAAACATTTGACAGAGAATGCTACTTCATATATGGTAGAGGTGGTGGTGGTGGTAGTGCTTTTGGTGGCGGTGGTACTGTGTTTAAGAGAATGAACCAACTTAGAGTGTCCAGGAGATGTTCTGCAGATAGAATAGTGGCTCATTATCAGCCAGGGGTATATAGGGTTCTGAATTCATTGCTATTGGTGGTAGAGGGGCATGTCTTGGTCACTGATGAGAAGGCACCTACTAGGAATAGTGTGCCTCCCTGACACCATGTTACAGAGTTGCAAAAAAGTACAACAAATAAAGAGATAAATATTGTTAGTTGCTCATAGGAGTGGAGAATGTATAGTTTGTAGCCATATATTTTGTTTTGTGTATTTATATATTTAAAATGTTTTATCAAACCATAATATATATGGAGAAATATGCATAGGCCATTAATATTAAGTTTGGTAAATTTCTTTTTGTGAGCACAATTGTTTACTAGCACCTACGACAAGAAATACAAAACATTGAGAAGGACCACAAAGGCACCTCTGTTGCACCACCTGAGTCAGTCACTATCACTCTTCAAAGGTAACCACTATATTGTTTTCTAAGAGCACATATAGTTTTTCATTTTTTAAATTTTTATTTTAATTTTATTGGTACCTTTTAGATACACATAATGATCACATTCATCATAGGGAATTTGTACCTGTACATGCTACATCTTGATTCCTCTTCTTTTTTTCCCTTTCCCTGTCCTTCCCTCCAACCCCTCTTCCTCTCCTTATTTACAAAAGCTTCATTTCAGATGTCCATTTTTAGATTGGGTTTTTAAATTTGAGGGGTCTGATATTTTTTAATTCTTTATATGTTTTACATATTAGTCCATTGTCTGAGGGACAACTGGCTACAATTTTTTTCCACTCTGTGGGTTGTTTCTTCACTCTGGTGGTTTCTTTGCTGTGCAAAAGCTTTTTAGTAGGATGAGATCCCCATTGTTGATTCTTTGTATTATTTCCTGTGTGATTAGAGTTGTGTTCATGAAGTCTTTGCCTACATCTAAATCCTCAAGGGTTCTACCTATTCCCTCTTCAAGCAGATTTAGTGTTTCTATTTTAATATTTAGATTTTTTATCTATTTTTATTTTAGTTTGGTGCATGATGAGAGACATGGACCTAATTTCAGTCTTCAGCATGTGGAAAGGCAGTTTTTCCAGCATCACTTATTGAAGAGGCTTTTTTTCCAATGAATATATTTGGCCCCTTTGTCAAAGATAAGGTGGCTGAGTGTTTGAGGTTGGTGTGTGTTTGTTTCTGCTATTCCATTGATCCTCAGGTCTGTGTTGTTGTTTTTTTTTTGTTTTTTTTTTGTCAATACCATGGTGTTTTTATCACAGTAGCTCTGTAGGATAATTTCAAGTCAGAGATTGTAATGCCACCTGCCTTTTCCTTTGTTGCCCAGAATTCCTTTGCTATTCTAGGTTTCTTTTGGTTCCAAATGGATTTTAGGATTGTTTTGTTTAATTCTGTAGGAATTTTGATTGGGATTGAGTTAAGTACGTATAACAATTTTGGAAGTATGGCCATTTTCACTATATTGGTTCTTTCTATCCAAGAACAGGGGATATCTTTCCATTTTCTGATGTCCTCTTTGATCTCCTTTTTCAGAATACTGGAGTTTTCTTTTTTTTTTCCAGGTTTAGATAAATTTAATAGTTCAATTCTAAAATAAAAGTTATTACAGATGAAATAACTAAATTTCCTAACACTTGATTTTTGATACATTGCTAGTTTTCTAAAACAACTCTGAGGAACCAGTATTTACAGATGAGTATTTATGAAAAACCTGCCATCACTGTGTGTCTGTTTATGTGTGTGTGTGTATATATATGCGTGTGTATGTGTGTGTGTGTGTGTGTGTATATATATATATATATGTATATATGGAACCCAAGATACATAAAGTAGGAAACACTTGGTTTGTTATATCTTAAAAGCAGAGCTACAGTGCAGAGTATGAGATTTGGGTTTGTAAATGCTTTTCAAAGCATGGGGTTTGGAAAAGAGCAGACATCTTGTTTCAAAACCTGAAGGTTTTCTCAGGACTGAAGTCAAAATTGTAACTGCCAGAGGAAAAAAGCAGCTTTTCCTGCTTTAATTGTTCATCTGCATCAGAAAGTCCAGTATCCCTGAAATAGGAACCATTGCAGTAAGAAGGGAGTGATAGGTTCTCCCAAAGGAAGATTGTTTGTTGCTTCATTAGGCGGAGCTACCACTGGGGTCATCAGGTGTAAATCTGGCATTTCCCAACCTAATGCTTCACAGCACCAAGACGTTTCAGTAATGGTTCATTGTAAACCCAGCATTTTCCATCTTCATAGAATAACCTTGTCTCCCACTGAATTTCCTTTTCCTTCCTTTCTCGGGCTTCTGCTCTTTACTTTTCTTCAAGTCTGTGCCTTGCTTTAGTTGCTGCATCAATGTCTCTGATTTTTAAATTGAAAGTGACATCCTTCCAAAGGCAATGGGACTCATACTCATTCTGATCTTCCAACTTCCTCACTTTCTTCTTGATTATAGGCAATTTCTTAGTTTATCTATAAAGACTATTTTCCCCTCCTGCACATTTTGAGTACATTATACCATTCAATTCCCCTTCAACTGAACAAAAAGATTTCTTATCATTTGGAGAAAAAAATCTCAGCAATAATTCTGTGTTTCTTTCCCCCATAGAAAGGTTTAGTGTGGAAGATGATGTTTGTACTATAGCCTGTTTTGGAACAATTAATACTGCATTCTCCTTCTAATTCCACCCAGGGCACTGTGAGGATAGACCTTTCATAATGGGAATGTGAGGATGTAATGTTCATCATAGTCTAGACATGAGACACAACCCTGCCCTATGTTGTGCACCCCAATTGACATCCCAAAGAACTTTGATTTGGTCCAGATATGAGCATTGAATTGTATCTTCTTGTTAAAACACTCAGCATAAAAGGCTGAAATTGGTGGATGATGGGAAACCTGCTCAGCCACAAATATTACACTCTTTTTAGAAACCCAAGGAACAGATCCTTCTGAACTAGCTCTGTGTTCTCTTCCATGTCATTTGGTAACATCCAGTGACATTGAAAGATCTTACCCAAAATGGGGTTGTATGGCTTTGTGGCAACTGATTCTTTCCTTTCTGCATGAAAGGCTGAGAGGTACCATTTCAGGACCTGAACCATTCGATTCCTGGGATCCTTCTGGTCACTAATGCTCACAAACAGGTCTGGATGTGCAAAAAAGTCTGCATACATTTCTAAGAGATCTTCTTTCAAGAATAAATGTTGGAAGAACTACCTTAGTAAGATCCATTCCGAGCCTAACCTGTGCCAAGAGGTGCATGATGACACTCTTGTGCTCTTCCTATAGCCTGGCCTCCCCATTGTGTTCCCTATCATCACGTGAATCAAAAAGGTCAGCATCACTTGTTCCATTGGACATGGAAGAATTCAGTGATTCTATGGTGTCTGGACTCTTTAGGCTCTTTCCCGAGCTGCTGTGGGTCAAGACTGAGGCAGATCCAGAAGAATCTATTAAGCACTTTGGGGATGAGCTGCTTTGATGGAATTCAGCAGCATCATAGAACTTGTCTTCGGTGCTAGAGTACAACTCTGGGACTGTATTTGGAGACAAGTTGACATGGCTTGGAGAAGTCAGACTTCTACTACGTGGTGAATGCCCACTGCCTGTACTATTTGGTTTTGGAGTCTGATGATGTCCCAAGGTAGCTAACACAGGCCCACCTGGTAGGGAAGATGGACGCTGCTCTGATTTACACAACTGAGCAGGTTCTGGAGGTAAGACAGTTTGGGAAGCTATTGTGCTGATCATAGGCTCCAAGAAACTAGGTTGATATATTGGATCTACAGGGTTAATAGTACTTTTGG